>NC_044926.1:3422898-3440312 GCF_003576645.1 Ipomoea triloba | reverse complement strand
TTTTTTTTTTTTTTTTTTTTTTTTTTTTTTTTTTTTGTAATGATCTCTCGTGCTTAATATTGTGACTACTCCAACTAAGTTGGCCAGACAATATAATTACCTATGGGTTAGGCAAAGAAAGTGTGAACCGCGCCAATATGAAGATTTAAGTGTGAACATTTGATACATTTGATCCTTAATCGTATCATTTATTGGGTGACGAGGAAAACATGCAGCCTCCCGATGGTGTGCATTAAGTATATCTCACCTTATTGTAATCTTAGCCGGCAAATTATCACAATGAGGTAAACCGGTTGGCTTAAGTCAAGAAAGTCGTTAAGCCACTCTTACTGGGTGTGAAACTTTAACCTTATAGTTACTAAGTTACCAAGTCAACAACCTGACTAACTTGATTGTGATTGATCTTAGCTGAGCCTTTAATTTATGTCTATATAATAAAAACATAATATTAATATTATTATAGCAGAAAAGAAGTGACATGTTAACATCTCATTATCTTAGGGATCACTGCCAAATTAAAGAAGCCCCCTTTCAATATCAAGCTGATCGCAAACGGAGAATCTTGACAATGACATTTATCACACTGCAAACATTCTTTTGAATAACGTGAGCACATGATCAATATTATAATTATACAAAATTTTACCATTATTCTTATAAATATTATATACCATATTATCATACATAACAATATTGTATCTTTTCCTGTACTTATACCTTATAATTCTGATAAAATAAAAGATATAACATCATATCACTGAATGTAAAATACGACGCGTGCAAATAATATAAAGTTCATTTTTAATAAAATCTGGTGCATATATATGATCTCATCAAGAAAATTAACCAAAGTATATATATATATATATGCATGGATTCCATGTGAGGATATAATAAGCCAATAATTAAGTGGCTTAGTAAAATTGAAGTTTCTTTAGGGGAACTCTTCAAACATCTTAGGCCTTCCCTTCTCGATCAATGAAAAGGGATTCCCACTTGTTAGCACAAAACTCTTCATCAGCTTCCCTGCACAATCCAAGGAATATATATCTATATATGAAAAATTATTTTTTATAATAATAATAATAATATAAGATTTAGGGTAAATAATAATGCAACTCCTATTAAATTTATGATCGAGGATATAATTCTATTAATTTAATGATTTTGAATCAAAATCATTAAATACCTTGCAGGTATCCAGAATGCAGCATCAAGAATATCAAATAATTTTAATTTTTATGGTAAAACGAACAAATTTCAAATTAAAAATTATAACAACAACAACAACAATAAAAACCAGTGATCATCAGATCATCATCACTAAATTTAATAGACAAAAGATCAAAAAGATGGGATTTTTAGGGTGAAAAAATAAGAAATTAAAAGTTAATTAAAGTACCTTAAAGGGCATGGAGCCATGGAGGGGCTGATGAAGAAACCCAAGAAGTTGAAAGGGCATTGCAGAACTTGGAGATGCAATACAAAGAAGCAAAGGCAGGCTGCAGAGAGATAGATGATAGATCAGATGCTTTCATATGAACAGTTTGGAGGGTAGGGTGTATATTAATACAAAACTTGCCTCAACATTAAGAAAAAAATAAGAAACATGGGCCGGAGGATGTTTTTGTCGAGAGATGCTTTTTTAGGTTCATTGAACCTGGTCTTGGTCTGATGGTACCATGGCATGGAACAGGGTTTTGAAGAGAATGGAGTGCGTATAGTAGATTGGCGCATAGCAAAAAGCACTAGATAGGGAATACAATACAGCCAGAGGTACAAGTGGTGTGCCTACCTACCTTTTGGCCTTTTCCTGTTTCAGAAACATATGCAATACAAACGTATATAGTCTTATTTGGATTTTGGGATCACAAAAAAGTAAACCAGTTTAGATTGTTCATAATGAGTCTAATGAAAACTTTAGAACATCAGCAGTAGCAAATTTTGGAGGGTCTTTACACGATTTTTGAAGCTATGCATCCTAGGTGAAACCAATGGAGGTGAGAAAATAAAATGTCTCCCGCAAGACATGGGTTTTATCATAAAAGTGGGTCTCACTGTTGTTTAAATAAGCTTGCCACAGCACGCGCCGGCTAGGCGCCTTATTGCTCTTCGTTCACAGTATTTTTTTTTTGTTTGTTTTGTTTGTTTGTTTTTAATTTCAGTATTGTTTTTGTTTTTGTTTTTTTTTCTTTTCTCTCCTTTTCTTTTTCTTAATCACACCTAAAAAACACTATTGAGGATGCCCTTATAACAACTTCACCAATTTGAGTGAGGTTATTGTGGTTTTTTTATTTATTAATATCACTTAAAAATTAATCAGATTATAACAAATTAATCAAATAAAATTACATATATACATATAAATTTTTATGTATTTATAATTATCAAAATTTAATAGTGTTAAACATAGAGGTGCATGGGTAAAAGCAAAAATTATGATGGCCTAAGCATAAAATTCTACTAGTGAAAGCCGAGGCCGGGTTTGCAGTTGGACTGCCTGTAATTGGGCTATAGAGTTGAGCTGAACTTAGACCCAATCCAGGTCTTTTAAGGCCTGCTTTATATTTGTAATTGGACTGTGAAATGCGGTTAATGAGCCTAAACCTAATGATGTTGAATTGAGATTTAATTTGGGACGAATACATGCAATCCGAAAACCAGACTTCAACTTGTTGACTTTCTGTAATGATTATTTGAGAGCGTGCATTAAATAAATTTAACAAAAAAAGTAAATTGATTCAAATAAAAAGTCAATAGGTAACTCCTAAGAGTCAAATTTTTAATATTATAATCACCAAATCAATAGTCTAATCAATTTAACTAGTATTGTCTCTAAGACACATTTTAAGAGAAGGTGAGATTGGAGCACTTAAAATGGTGATAATAAAATTAAATAAATAATTTTATGTTTTAACTTTATTTTTTTTGTTGATACGGCGGAGGGGTTCAACCCATGCCTCGTCTTAAATGTGCCTCTCAGTAAAATCACCTCACAGATTTATTTTTTTTCTTTCTCATAGTCATTACTTAAAGTGTAATCGGGTAAAACTCATTTTTGTGTAATAACTTTCAAGTCACTAGAAAACTCTCTTGCAACGGACTCAACTAAGAAGGTGTTAGCAAGAATTAAACTTGTGATCTTTAAATACAAAAATCATGTTTTATCCACTTACCACACATATTTCCTTCTTTCTTTTTCTTTTTTTTTTTAAAAAAAAAAATATTAATAAAAGGATCTTTCCACTTTCTGCTCTTTCGATTGTCAAGGTAAACGAGCGTAAATCTACGGTGGAGAGTGTTCACACATAAGAATGATTAGTAGATCCAAGGTAGACCTACCACACAAATTAAATAATTGTTTCTTTCCAAAATTTTATTATTGTTAGAATTTAATTTTTTGGCCTCCATTATTTTATGGTAGAGTAAAATATTTTAGTGATGTAAATAATGAATTTGTAGTTTTGTATGTGAGAAAATTTTATTTTTAGTTCCTCGACTATAATACATGTATCAATTTTAGTCCTTAACTATTAAAATTTTCAAATTAGGTATATGACTATTCAATTTGTATCACATTTTGTCATTTTCTGGTCAAGTCACTAGTGGTCAGCTAATTTATTTAATTTTTATTTTTAAAATTATTTTAATCCCTACTTACCGAGGTTTGAACCCTAGTTCTTCTCCCAAATATTACATATTGAACCAGTAAGCTAAACTCGGGCAGATCTAATTATACTATTGGTACTAGTTGGAGTTGACCTTTTTGACGGAGTTGGGTCACAGAAACGCGGTTTAATTAGGAGCTTTTTGACAATGGCGTAAAGCATTTGCGCAGTTACGTTGCTTCAATTCAATTCATTCTGGAGAGTGGCCTCAAAAGTCAACATTTCCATTAATTTTTCTTCTCTCTTTCTGGAGTTGAGATTCCTCCGATCCATCGACTGTCTGATTGCCATTTTGGCTGTATAAGAAAATGAAAATCAGTTTCCGATCCGACAAACTCCTACATTAATGCTCTCATTTCTATGTTTGACTTGCTCATAATTTATTACTCCTACTTGATTTGGACTACGTACTATGCATGAAATTAAACCAGCAAGCCTACTTTGTTGAACCCCGACTTAAAGGTAGAAATAGAAACTAGAAAGGTCCTTTATTTTTTTATTTTATTTTATTTATTTATTTATTATTTTTTTTTATAACAGTGAAACAATGTAGGAGGCAAAAATTTCGTTTTTTTTTTTTCTTCCGAGTTGGATTATAACCTCAATAATTAGACACTACGCGTTACACTATTTGGGGAGGGAGGGGGGCGGTGAATATTCTATGAACCAATTTGCTAGCTGAGTCAAATTATCACATATATGGAACAGTCTCGTATATAATTCATTTCTATATAAAAATTAAATGAATAAAATAATCTTTAGTGTAAAGACTTGATCAAATTGCTTGACGTTTATGACACATAGTGAAGTGTGACACCCATAATCTTGATTGGATCTCATTATCATCATAATTGGATTGAACAATCAAAATTCTACGCGGCCGGAATGTGGAAAATGGTGCACTACATCTCATCATCTTATCCATTTCATCAACCTTCTTGAGTTGAAATCGTCAACTCATTGTTTGTTTATTAATGAATAAAAAGTTACATACATGAGTAATTTAACTGATCACAGAAATAATGTTTAGAAAGAAAGATAGGGATCATGTCTCATCAGTGACGGAGAGTAACCGTTAAGTATTTGAGTTTAAATTATGTTCTATGTACATAAAAGAAGTCGATAATATGATGCTAGATTTGACCATCAAAGCTTTCGGTTGAAGAAAATATTGATCTGACCTATCATAAATTTAATTTCGGTTGAAAATCATTATTAATTATCAAAAATATTGATGCTTCCCAAAAATATTGCAAGATCTTGTCTTCTACTTGAGTAAAGTATAAAAGTACAGTTTAATCAAATTATTGATATTGAAGCTCTGCAATTAAATAATATGACTTCATTCTTTTTTATTCATTGGTCAATGCCTTGACCATAAATTTATATATCATAATTACATAACCCATACATAATAATTTATAACACACTTTTTTGAGTGGGTAGCTAGAGTCGAAGGTTCTAATGTGCGACAATGAAAGGAGTTGTTGACTAGAGTCTGGGTATGGACTGGAATTTCCCAAATGGAGTTTTAATTTGAAAGAGGTTTTTTGGTGATAAGAAAATTTGTAATTATATATTAATTACCCACTAATAGCATTTAAATTAAACAATACATGATTACAACTTCCCACTCAACAAACAACAAAATTTAAAATGTATTTTAATTTTTTTTTTCAACACTTATTGTTACATATAAAGTTGAGCACAATATAACATATATCACTATCAAACATTCTTATCGACCTTCTTGTGTTGAAAATGTCAATTGATTGGAGCATGGCTTTTCGGATTCAATCATTATGCCACATTCAAGAGAAGTGTGTTTTCTCGTGACAAAAGCTGGTTGGTTTGGTTTAGGAAGAACTGTACTTTCGTCCGACAACATTAAAAGTACACTAGGCATGCTAGGACGAACATTTGGATCTTCTTCAACACATAGCAACCCCACATTTATACACTTCAACACTTCAGATTCCTTGCAACATTTTAGTAGTGAGTCGTCTACTAAATCCATTATGTTTCCCTCGTTCCATAATTTCCATGCCTGAGATGACACAAGAAAGAGGAGAGTAAATTAAATGAAGCCAAACATATGTATAATAAAGTTAAAACATGAACATATATTAAGGTTTATTTGAGGTTTCATCACTTACATAGCCTAAAAGGTTTGAGACATCTTCATGTTTGTAGAACGCTGTGTTTTTCTTTCCACTAACGATTTCAAGTATGATCACCCCAAAACTAAATACATCGGACTTAATTGAGAAGAGTCCACTTAGTGCATATTCAGGAGATAGGTAACCACTATTGCCATAATACAAATCCAAATATATATAATGTATAAGATGAAAAACATCAGTATGTAAATCACCAAAATATAAAGTAAAATTATGGTTTCTAAATCAAGATTGAGATTATGATACTTACTAGGTGCCAGCAATCTTTTTGGTATTTGCCTCAAATTCATTTCCCGCCATCATTCTTGCTAATCCAAAGTCTGAAATCTTGGGCGCCATTTCTTCATCCAATAAAATGTTATTTGTTTTCATATCTCTATGGATAATTCTCAATCTTGAATCCTGATGAAGATATACAAGCCCTCGGGCAATTCCTAATATGATGTCAAATCTCTTGTTCCAATCCAACAACAAGCGGCGTGTTTGATCTTGAAAGGTAATTAAATTAATTAGTTTGAAAGAAATTGTGGAAATAAATGAATAATGAATTACTTATTGAACTTGTTGATATAAAGTTAATTATTGGAATAGCAAAAATTTAAAACTTACCGAATATGAAGGTGTCTAAACTCTTGTTTGGCATGTACTCATATACTAAGATCCTTTCTTTCGCTTGCATGCAGTAGCCTACCAGATTAACCAAATTTCTATGTTGAAGCTTTGCAATTAGTGCAATTTCATTCTTAAATTCATTGACACCTTGCCCAGATAAACTTGATAATCTTTTTACTGCAATTTCTTGTCCTCCCGAAAGCACACCCTGCACGATCATTTTCATTAGAAAAGAAAAACAACTTAACCCAAAATAGATTGCTTAGCTAGCTAAAGGGATCATATAATAATGATGGATATATAACCTTATAAACGGGACCAAATCCTCCTTTTCCTAGCTTATTTGCATCGGAAAAATTGTCTGTAGCTTCCAGTATGTTTTGGAAAGTAAAGCACTGAACGTCAATGCTGCTTTTCTCATCATTATCTTCATGGTCTATCATTTCATGGTCATCCATTCCATGTTCTATAGTGAACAGAAAAAAACATTTCAAAATTCACTTGAAGTTTTTTAATATTCATCAAAGTTTCTATACAATTAATATAATTACCTGTTATTTTCAACGTTGTTCTCCTCTTCTTATAACAGACGTAGCAAATACTGCATGCAAGTAGAGCCGTTGCAGCAACTCCTAAACTAGCTATGATAGCTTCCAGCTTCCAGTGCTTCGAGCTTGTTTCTATTAACACAAAAAGAAAATGAAAACTTCAAATTCACTCTTTCTTTTTGTTTTTTTAATGACTAGGAATCCCAATCACTATTCGAGAGTATGCATTGCTTAAGTCAAACCAAGAATGCCAATAAACCATTTACCATTCTACTTAAGTCATACTTGTGAGTATACCCTAGTTAGTAAAGGATCACAGGAAGGTAAACCAACATAGTTTGCACATAAATGCTTATGACCCTAACTGATAAAGGATCACAATAAACCAACATATGTTGTTCATGACTGACCGACTCAAATCACGAATGTCAATAAACCATTCCACTGAGAGTCAAACTTGTAACTTTGTAGTTACCAAGTTAAATACTCGTTAGAATGAAGTAAACCAGCTTAGGTTAGATTCCATAGCTGATAGTTTTAAATTAAGAAAGTCAATAGATGGTTCTACCTAATAGTGAAACCTGCTTGATGAAGTGTGGTTATTAATTGGGATTACCTTTGATATTTGGGAATTCAGAGGCGGCAAGTCTGATGTAAATCGTGCTTTCATTACCCACATCGTCTTTCCCGAACTGTTTCAGATCGAGGAGTTCTCCCGCCCAGACCGAACAACGACCATTGCGATCATCATAAGCATAGGCAGTACAAGAACAGTTTCTGAGACAAGTGGACTCACAATCCGCCTGATTCTTAGCCGTCGTGTTTTGAGGATGTCTGGGCAATCTCACGTTTGGATACGTTTTAAATTTATCCATATCCTCTTCTTGGTAATTAACCCCACACTTCAAACTTGTATTCCTTAAACACCCACCAAAGAATTTGCTTATTCCCCACTCTGTTTCCGATTTGCGCCGGAAACCATGCAAGCAATCACAGACGGGGACGGAATTCTCGCTGCAGATGCCGAATGGGCCGCAATACGCGTAAACATCGCACTGGTTTTTCGGGTTAACGTAGGTGGCCATCCATGTCTTGGCAGTTTCCGACCAGGTTAGCTCCTTTTCTCGGCCGTCGATGTCGATTACGTGTCGGGCGATGATGGATTGGTCGAGCAGGAAATATGTGAAGTAAGTCTCGTTTTCGTTGTCCACGAGCGTGAAATTGATCACCGGATTTGGCCTAAACGCCACTAAAGTTCCGTTTGCGAATTTGCGCAGGCCGGCCCCGTACCCCTCCGTGCCGTTCCACACGTGGAGAATTTCGGTGGGGACGTAGAAGATGGAGTACGGCCCCGGCGCCGGGTCGTCGGCGCTTTTCCACGCCGTGAGCCCAAACGTTGTTTTGGTTCGTTTGTTGTACCCGAATTTGGACCCGGCTAGATTCGTGTCTGTCGGGTGGTCGAAACTTTGCCAAAGTGTGGGTTTTGTAAGTTTTTTTGAACCGTCGCTCAAAACCAAGTTCCCGTCGTCGCCAAGAATTGCCACGACGGAGCTCTGTTTCACTGTGGTGGTGATATTGGTTGACCAGATTAAATTCCCGGCGCCGTCGACGATTACGAGGTTTCCGTCTAGGATTCTTAATTTGGCGGCGGAGATTGCGGCGGAGGGGACGGGTGAGATTCTATTGGCTACCCAAACTACGGTTTGGGGGGAGATGTTTTTGTACCAAATCCCGACGTAATAGTTTGAAGATTTACCGGGTCGGAAGAATCCCAGCTCGAATCTTTCATTCAGAGAGGATAGAGTTGTAGTTTGAGTTAAATATGTGTTCCCGGAAATGGTTTGTGCTCCATGGGAGAGTGGGGTATGGGAAAGAGAGATGAGTAGAAGGAGCCAAGAAAGCAATACAAGAACATTGTTTTCCATTGCCTTATGGCTTCACACAAAACTGTGTGCTATCTACTTACTATATATAGAGAGTGAAACTGTGAAAGTGACTACACTAGACTTCAACTTCCACAAGAGCAAGCTTTCACTCCCAAGACAAATTATACCAATAGAATAGGGTCTACATTGCATTGTAGATCCTGATTCAAAAATAATCTTCAGATTATGTATTTGTACTTGGCACAATTCTGTATCGACAGCTTTGTAGATCCTGATTCAAAAATAATCTTCAGATTATGTATCTGTACTTGGCACAATTCTGTATCGACAGCTGACAGTTTTTGTACTTCTAGCTATCATATTATGTTTCATCAATTATGGAATTATTTGTTTACATGTATAGAAACTGTTAAATACAAAATGTGTTAATTGAACGTACAGAATTTTTGTATTAGAGTTTAGAATACAATATGATATACTCTGGTCCATGGTATAACAATTGCACTTTCAACCCGGGCAAATTCTAGCTATGTGTGGTTAGGGCGACGACACACTGTCACCAATTTTTGAGGGCTCGATTTAAAAAAAAAAATTTATATATATAATCTATTATATTTTATATTAGATAATTATATTTTTAGAGTTCATGTAGGTATTAGTTTTAATTACCATTTGAAAATAAAATTCATGAAAAAATTAATATAAAAACATTAGTAAATAATTTTATATTTAAATATGTATAAAGAATGTCACTTTATGTTAAATTTTTATTCTTTTTCTTTGTTGAATATTTTCTGATTATATTTTGATAAAAAATTTTGATAAATTAAGTGATAAAAGTATAATTTGAGAGTTCAATAATTTTTTTTTTTTTTATAACTATTGATGTATAGAAGTGGGTAGACTGGAAGACCTGCAATGGGTATTGGGTGGCAATGAAATGTCTGCTTGACTTGATGACTTGCATGTTTGAACGTAATATAAAAATGGTGACCCGCGAGGCGACGACTTTGAAATCATAGCTATTTGGCTGTGTTTGGTAGAGCTTATTTAGGAGCTTATAGCTTATTTTAAGCTACTAATAAGCTATAAGCTTTGTTTGGTAATGCTCTCAAAATAAGCTAGTAACTTAAAATAAGAGCTTATTTTGAAACGCTACTTCAGGTAGCTTTTCAAAAATAAGCTAGTAGCTTCTTAACTTTTTTCCATTTTTATCCTTATTATTTTAAATAAATGACATCATTTATCCCTCCCAATTAAAACTCTTTTGACATTTTTTCTTCAATATGTTTCGTTGTAATTTTAATTTGATATTTGTGTTTGAACAATAATTTTTGTATGAACTAATTTTATGAATTATAAATGTTTTGTTTTACTTTATATATTTTTAAATATATGTTCTTACTTTATATTTTATTAAATTATATTGATTTCATTATTTTATATTTTAATATGTAAACAAACATATTTAAATTTAAAATTATTTAACTTTTATGTAGATGTCCTTTTTAGTCTTTTTACATTTATCAACTTATTAAAAAGCTAATTTTACCAAACACTTTTAAACATAACAGCTAGCTTAACAGCTATTCAGATTTTAGCTTCGAGCTTGTAGCTTTTCAGCTTTCAGCTACTTTTAAGCTTTCAGCTACCATTTCAGTTAAGTTTGCCAAACATAGCCTCAGTCCTCGGTTATATTATTTTATGGATCGATCTAAATAATAGTTGGAAAATGTTATGTTTAAAAAAATGCTACTGGGATTAATTTTTTCACCAACATTTTACATGACGTGGTAATAATATACGTAGTTATTTTTATTTTTTAATTTTTTTCTAATATTGGATGAGTCGGCCAATTTATAGTAAATTTAGAGTGTGAAAATTTTTAGTTTTTGTAGTTTTATTTTTTTCTTTCTTATGACAACCATAAAAAAGGATAAATTATACCATGGATCAGGGTCTATCAAAATTACTTTCATATTTTGTATATGTAGTTATACATTTTGTACCTGTAATTGACAATTTCTGTACTTGTAGCTATCATATTATGTGTCAGCAATTATCAAGTTATTTACTTATATGTACAGAAACTGTTAACTGTAGATACAAAATGTGTTAACTAAAGGTACATAATTTTTGTATCGGGGTTCACAATGCAATATAAAGTATAAACCATGGTTCATGGTATAACAATTGTTCAGCTCCACCTTACAAGATAAACCCATATCCAAAATACATAATTTATATACTAAATGTCCACAATTTATATATTGAATGTTCGCAACTAAATGTTTACAATTTACATAGTGAAGATAACTGATTAAATGCAAAATGACTTTCTAAAAAAGTTGATCGAAAAAACTGCTTTGAGCAACTTTTTGAATTTAGTGTTTTGGAACAATAAACTATTATAAAAAGTTAATTAATCAAACACTTATATTGATTGTTTAACCAAATCATACAGCAAATAGTGGTCAAATGAGCCAGAATAATTAGTTGATAAGCTAACTATATTACCAAACATGGCTAGTGTCTTTTCTATTCAAATGATTTTATCTAATTGATTATGTTTTATATTTTGTTATAAATATTTTTATAGCATTTCAAAGTGTTTTAAAATTTTACATTTTCACCCTACTCAAGTATATTTTTGGCTCCGTCTCAACTATCATGTAGTCTATCAAAAACATTTTATTGTAATTTTAATGTATTTTGTATTTGAGTCTTGTTATGAGTGCTCAATATTTTGTTATTAATATTTCTAATGTCATTTAGACTTCGCTCCACTCATATGATTTTATGGGTTCGACCTCATATATGATGATCAATAATGGTATTAACTATATTTTTTTTATATAAAAAATAGTTTTGCTTTAGTAATTAAGTAAAAAAAAAAAAAGTAATGTCAATACCGGCAAGGAATATTTGATGGTAAAATTTAGAAATGGTGTCTAACATTTCTAAATTATAAGCAAAATTATATATTGCATTACAGAATATTAGAATAAAATTTTCTACCCTTTTCGTTACAATATTAGAATTTCATTGTATTAAAAAGTATATTTTTCAAAGTGATCTTTTAATAGAATGGCCTTTATACTCTCTTTAGCAGACACTCAGACGGCTAAGGTTGACTCAACTCAACTGAGTGCCAAAGACTTGACTTAAGTGGTTGAACATTTGTTACTAGGAAAGACTTTTGAGCCAACTCCAATACCCTTATCCCCGGGCACTCTAACCAATAAAATTACTAAAATAGTAAGAATATATTAATATCATTTAAAAAATATAGTTACTAGACAAAAAGTTTTATATAACTCTTAAAAATACTACTTGAACCCTCAAATTCTACTCCCTAATTTTACTTCTTCACACAAAACCTTGATGCTGACACTTTAATTTCTTGGGACCCACAACAGGATGAAGATAACATATCATATCTTGCTACGTTAGAAGTAAAAGTGAAGGAGTATAAAATGGGAGTCTATGTAGTAGAACTTCATTTCATTTGTTGATTTCTTAGTGCTAGTGTCTAGTTACTTGTATTTGCATATTATATGTCATAACCTCCAATCCTGAATACATAATAAAATTGCTCACTCTAGCTAAAGTAATCTTGAAGACATAATAAAATTATCTTTCAAACAACTATTGCTACAACAAAGTGTACAAATAGAGTGAATATTATACATAATCCCTATCGACCTTCTTGTGTTGAAAAAGTCATATGATTGGAACATGGTTGTTCAGATCGAATAATAGAAGAGTCATTGCAAGTTTGAGTTCTTGTGACAAAAGCTGGTTGATTTGGTTTAGGTAAAGCCATACTTTCATCCGTCAACATTCGAAGTACATTAGACATGTTAGGACGACAATTGGGATCTTCCTCAACACATAGCAATCCAACATTTATGCACTTCAGCACTTCACATTCCATACAACATTCTAGTAGTGAGTCATCTAATAAATCCATTGCATTCCCTTCATTCCATAATTTCCATGCCTGAGATGACACAAGAAACATAAGAGTGAATCAAGTCAAACATAGTAAAATTAAAATATTAATTCATTAAGGCTTAATCATAAGGTACTTACGTAGCCTAAAAGGTTTGAGACTTCTTCATGCCAATAGAACGTTTTGTTTTTCTTTCCACAAATGATCTCAAGTATAATCACTCCAAAACTAAATACGTCTGACTTAATTGAGAAAAGTCCACTTAATGCATACTCGGGAGACATGTAGCCGCTTTAATATTAATTACCATAATATATACGCCATCCAAATATGAGGCACCAATTGTACAAAATGAAAAGCATATAGTAAGTAAATAACTAAAATATTAAGTAAAATATATTGTTTTGATACATGTATTAAAAAAATTATGGATAGTCAAGAAAAATATACTTACTAGGTGCCAGCAATTTTTTTGGTATTTGCTTCAAATGTATTCCCCACCATCATTCTGGCTAATCCAAAATCTGAAATCTTGGGTATCATTTCTTCATCTAATAAAATGTTATTTGTCTTTATGTCTCTATGAACGATTCTCAATCTTGAATCATGATGGATGTATACAAGTCCTCTTGCAATTCCCAATATGACGTCAAATCTTTTCCTCCAATCCAACAATAGTTGATGTGTTTGTTCTAAATTGTGAATACAATGTAACCAATTAAAAAAATGAATTTATGAATATATAGTTGATATATGAATGGAATAGCAAGCATTGAGAGATACCAAATATGAAAGTGTCTAAACTTTTGTTGGGCATATATTCATAGAGCAAGATCTTTTCTTTCGCTTGTGTACAGTAGCCTACAAGTTTAACTAGATTTCTGTGTTGAAGCTTTGCAATTAATGCAACTTCGTTCTTAAATTCGTTGATTCCTTGTCCAGATTGATTAGATAATCTTTTTACTGCAATTTCTTGCCCTCCAAAAAACACACCCTACAATAAATTTTGTATTATCAGATAATATACAAAATCAAGAACACAGCCTGAAATGGATTGCTTAGATCAGAGATAATTGATAACCTTATAAACTATACCAAAGCCTCCTTTTCCTAACTTATTTGCTTCAGAAAAGTTGTCGGTTGCCTCCAATATGCTTTGCAAACTAAAGAATTGGACGCCAATGACTTTCTCTTCATCAGTATCTTCATCTATCGATTGATCCATTATTGCATGTTCTAAAGTGATCAATTCAACAAAATATCCACTTATAATGTCATTTTTGTTAAAATTTTCAACACATATATATGTACCAACATAAAATCTTCTCTTACTTGTTCTCCTCCTCCTATAACAAATGTAGCAAATACTGCACCCAAGTAGAGCCGCTGCAGCCACTGCTACACTAGGTATGATAGCTTTGAACTTTGAATTTGTACCTGTTAACATGCAGAGAAAATGAGAATTTTTGTTTTGAATGATAAGGAAATTAAACTCGTAGTCACTATGAGGGTGTATACTGGATTGGCAGCACCAGCTCAAACCAAAAAGGTCAATAGATTGCTTTCATTGAAAGTCAAACTTGTAACTTTGTCTATTCAACCAACTTGATAGGATCCGTCGCTAATTTAGCAATGAAAAACTTTCGTCGCTAATTTAGCAACGAAAATATTTTGTCGCTAAATCCGTCACTGTTTTTTGTAGTGAAAAGATAACTTCAAATTTGTTCAAGAGTTACTAATTAGTAATTACCTTTCTGATTGGAAAATTCAGAGGGTGAAGCAAATCTGATGTAAATAGTGCTTCCATTGCCATCCTCTTCCCCTAACTGTTTCAGGTTAAGGAGTTGTCCTTCCCAAAAGGAACAACAACCACTACTATAAGCATAGGCAGTACAGGAACAATTTTTCAGACAAATGGACTCACATTCTGCCTGATTCTTAGTTGTCGTGTTTTGAGGATGTCTGGGCAATCTCACGTTTGGATACATTCTGAATCGATCAATGTCCTCTTCTTGGTAATTAATCCCACATTTCAAACTGGTATTCCTTACGCAACCACCAAGGAAGAATTCATTCAATCCCCACTCTGTTTCTGATTTGCGCCTGAAACCGTGCAAGCAATCACAAACCGGCGTAGAATTGTCGCTACAGATGCCAAATTCCCCACAAAACGCATAAACGTCGCATTGTTTCAGCGGCGAAACAAAAGTCAGCATCCACTCCTTCTCAACCTCGGACCAAAACAGAGTCTTCTGTTGCCCATTTACGTCGAGAATGTGTCTGGTTATGATGGACGGAACGAGATTGTAAAACAAAAAGTAAGTCTCGTTTTCGTTGTCAACAATGGTGAAATTGAACGCCGGGTCGAGTCTCTGTCTATACGCCTTCAAAGTTAGCGACGAATTTCCATTTCCAACTATGGTTGCGCTATTCCAATAAATCTCTGTGCCGTTCCAGAGTTGATGCGACTCGTTGGGGACATAGAAAAAGGAGAATAGGCCGGGGGCGGGATCGTCGCGATTTTTCCACGACGTGAACACCTGTTTGGTTTTGGTGCGCTTGTTATATCCGACCTTGGAGCCCGGCACGAATGTGTTGGTTGGGTGGTCGAAACTTTGCCAAAGTGGGGCTGTTGAATTGATGCCGTCGTGGCTCAGAATCAAGTTCCCGTCGTCGCGGAGAGATGCTAGGACAGGGCTGAGTTTTAATGGGGCGCTGATATTGGTTGACCAGACCGAGTTTTGTGCGGCCGCGTCTATGAGGACTAAGTTGCGGTCGAGGATTGTTAGCTTGGTTGAGTTGATTGTAGAGGGGGGGATTGGGGTGGCCCTATTTGCTACCCAAATTGTGGTTTGAGGGGAGATGTTTTTGTACCAAATGCCCGCGTAATAGTTGGGAGATTCACCGGGTTTGAAGAAACCAAACTCAAATCTTCCGTTTGGGGAAGATATAGTTCTACCTTGAGTTATATATTTGTTCCCAGAAATGATTTCTACTCCATGCGAGAATGGAGTATTCGGAAAAAAGATGACAAGGAGCAAAGGAAGCAATACAAAAAACTTCTCTTCCATTGCCTTGGCTTTCAAAAATTGTGTACCCTGTATTGAGCATAAATGATATATAAATATTTATAGTCTAACTATCAGTTTAGCTTTTAGTTGAGATGGAGCAATGCTTCAATTTGGTATCAGAGTCATGCATGCAAAAGGTCTATCAGCTTAGGCTGATTTACAAACTTGCACGTGGACACTTCTCCTTAGACCCTCAGTCCGTCGAGTCCATGAAGGACACATGCTAGTCCCCAGTAAGCTTGAGAACCTCCAACTCTTGATCTTGGCTTTCCGAATAACTACATTTCAAGTTGTAAATATCTTATACAAATATCTTAGAGTATTTACACTATCATTGACTAATTAACTTGGCCGGGATCGCCTTCAAGTTGTGTTTTTCTTTTTGTTTCCACATTTAGACGGCATTAGAGTCGAAAGGTCCTCTTTGACGACTTGTCTGGATGCAGGATTTGAAATATGGCAGTGACCAATTCCAAAACAATCAAAAGTCCATCCACAATTTTCCTTATTAATTCTTAACATGCACTTTGAATTTTCAGTAATGCATCCAATTTGTCAACCTGTAACTTTCAAGTATATATTAAATGGTGATATTGTTAATTATTTCCCACTTCTTCTGAAGTATAGAGTCAGAAAATATTATATTTTTTTGCATGACCAATATCTACTCGAGTATTTTTCTTCCCATTAAATTGATTTATAACTGGTGGCCTGTAACATATAATGTAATAGAATGTAAATGTCAAAATAACTAGCCTATATAAAGAACAATAAACACAAAGTTGACTCCAAGCTCACTTACAACTATTTTTAGTTGCAAAATCTTTATCTTGTCTTTGTGATTGAAAGTTCATCACCTATGATCTATTCTCAAGATAACAAGATGTAGGCCACTAAAGAGAGACTATAATGCTCAACTTTCTAACCTTTATGACTTTGGAAGTCACGAGAACTATAAACCACTCTCCTTAGTCCTCAAGCTAAGTACATCTAGAGCTTCACAAGGAGAATATCAACCAAGAAGACCACCACTAAGAACATATGATGATGAGGCATATGATGAGTATGACTAACCAAGAAGGCGTTGTGTAGTCTAATATTTCAATTTTGTGTCATCGTATTCAAATTAATCTAGGAATGCGTAGAGCTGATCTAATTAAAATAAAAAATGGTTATGAATATAATATTAATAAAAGTATTTATGAATATACTATTAATAGAGATATAATTTATCCCAACTATTTCTTATTTGTCATAAATATTTTTAACATGTTTTGAAGTTTTTTAAGCTTTCGTCCCTAGGTAATCTTCTCGAGGGAGTTACACCCAATGTGATGAGGTCTTTGTAGCATTAGACACTAGTCATTTTACTTAATGGGATTCCGAATCATTATGATTTACCCTCCTTCTCCGCCCCCCCCCCCCCCCCCCCCCCCCCCCCCCCCCCCCCCCCCCCCCCCCCCCCCCCCCCCCCCCCCCCCCCCCCCCCTCCCC
>NC_044926.1:3390447-3421256 GCF_003576645.1 Ipomoea triloba | reverse complement strand
CCCCCCCCCCCCCCTCCCCTCCCCCCAAATCAGTCAAGGTAGGAAATGCGAGCCCGGGAACAAGGGAATTTCACCTAGGCAAGCACTTAAACAAATATATACATATAACATATGCATTAAAGTGGAATGCTAAACGAGTTACACATTTACAAGTTAATAGCTTGTAAATGTCGAAATAATTAACTTGCTTATAGAAAAATAAATACAAAGTAGAAGACATAATAAGATATCTTTCAAACAGTGCACCTATTGCTAAAACAAAGCTTATAGAACAAACAAATTATTATATTATTATTAATATTATAGATCCCTATCGACCTTCTTGTGCTGAAAAAGTCAGTTGATTGGAGCACAATTTATCAGATTCAATAGTAGAAGAGTCATTGCAAATATGATTTCTTGTAACAAAAGCTGGTTGATTTGGTTTTGGTAGATTCATACTTTCATCTGTCAACATTAGAAATACAATAGGCATGCTAGGACGACGATTTGGATCTTCTTCAACACATAACAACCCAACATTTATGCACTTCAACACTTCACATTCCTTACAGCATTCTAGTAGCGAGTCATCTAATAAATCCATTGCATTCCCTTCATTCCATAATTTCCATGCCTGAGATAACACAATAAAAAGAAGAGCAAATCTAGTCAAACATAGCAAAATAGAAAAATACCAACTCATTAAGGTTTATAAGGTTACTCCACTTACATAGCCTAAAAGGTTTGAGACTTCTTCATGCTGATAAAATGATGTGTTTTTCTTTCCACAAATTATTTCGAGTATGATCACTCCAAAACTAAACACATCAGACTTAGTTGAGAAGAGTCCACTTAGCGCATATTCAGGAGACATGTAACCGCTTTATTATTACCATAACGCGCAATCCAAATATGATGCATGAATTGTACAAAATGGAAAGAAGAGTAAGTAAACCTCCAAAATATTAAGTAAAATTGTTTTGAGATATGTATTTAAAAATTTATGGATCTTGTAAATCACCATAATTCAAGTTAAGGACTACTTACTAGGTGCCTGCAACTTTTTTGGTATTTGCTTCAAATGTATTTCCAACTACCATTCTCGCTAATCCAAAGTCTGAAATCTTGGGTGTCATTTCTTCATCTAATAAAATGTTATTTGTTTTCATGTCCCTATGAATGATTCTCAATCTTGAATCGTGATGGAGATATACAAGTCCTCGGACAATTCCCAATATGATGTCAAACCTCTTGGTCCAATCCAATAATAGTCGACGTGTTTGATCTAAATTGTGAAAACAAAGTAATAACCAATTACTAATCAATTAGTGATTGAATTTATCAATGGAATAGCAAAGATTTAGACATACTAAATATGAAGGTGTCTAGACTCCTGTTTGCCATATGCTCATATATCAATATCTTTTCTCCGGCTTGCATGCAGTAATAACCTATAAGTTTAACAAGATTCCTGTGTTGAAGCTTTGCAATTAGTACAATTTCATTCTTAAATTCGTCAATGCCTTGTCTAGATTGATTTGATAATCTTTTTACTGCAATTTCTTGCCCTCCCGGAAGCATACCCTATAATTCAATATAATATTAGACAATATAGAAACCAAGAAACAACCAACATGAAATATAATGGACTGTACGTTTAGAAAGCTTAATAATAAAGAGATATATAATTGATTTATAACCTTATAAACTGTACCAAAGCCTCCTTTTCCTAGTATATTAGCATCCAAAAAATTGTCTGTAGCTTCCGATATGCTTTGGAAAGTAAAGAATTGGACGCCAATGCCATTCTCATCACTATCTTCATCTATCATTTCGTCCATTGCTTCCACTGCACGCTCTGTAGTGAATAGAATTAAAACATATTTCAAAACCCAAATTGATAAATATATTTTTTGAGTGAATAGGAAACCTGCAGTTACTACTTGATGGTATATACACGCACTAAGAAGACGTCAACAATATATTAAAACTCGTGATTTTCTAGTAAAAAAACCATGCTCCATTGACTTGACCATCCCTTTCGGGGCAACCCAATTGATATTTTGAAGGCTTAAAATATGAAAATAATCAATGTCAACATAGAAAATTTTGTCTACAATTGACTAGCTAGTGACCTGTTATTTTCAATGATGTTCTCCTCCTATAACAAACGTAGAAAATAGTGAATGCAAGTAGGGCTGCTGCAACAACTGCTACAGTAGGGATGATAGCTTTGAGCTTCCCTGACAAGTGCCTTGAGTTTATATCTGTTAACATGAAAAGAAAATTAATCACAAAAGAGCATTTCAGTTAGTATAAGTTGCAAGTTTCAACCTCCTCGGGTACTAGGTATTAGTCCTCTCACCTAATAAGTTGCTTAGTCATGTACTGTGATAGATTTCACCTTTTGTGGGTAAGTTGGAAGTTTAAAACTATTGGAGTTAATACCTCATTAACTCCAATGGTTCTCAGAGTATTAGGTTTTAGAAGTTGTGATCCTCCGAGTTTAAAATGACCACGAGACATCCTTCAAGTTTTTAAAAATAACCACCTGTGGTCCTTGAAGGATGTCTCGGGGTCATTTTGAACTCGGATTATTTTAAAAATTAGGATGGTTATTTTTAAAAACTTGGAGGATGTCTCGTGATCATTTTAAACTCGAAAGATAAAACCCTAATACTCGAAGCAGTGTATTAACTCATTATTATTGTAATTAATTACCTTCAACGTTTGAAAATTCAGAGGCAGCAAGTCTGATGTAAATGGTGCTTCCATTACCATCAAACTGTTTGAGGTTGAGGAGTTGTCCAATCCAAAGTGAACAACGACTACCATTGCTATTATGATGATGATAAGCGTAGGCAGTACAAGAACAATTGTTGAGACAAGTGGACTCACATTCTGCCTGATTCTCAGTTGTGATGTTTTGAGGATGTCTTGGCAATCTCACATTTGGATACATTTTGAATCCGAAGCTATCCTCACACTTGAACCTGGTTTTCCTTACACAGCCATCAAAGAATAATGCATTCTGTGATTTGTACTCGAAACCATACAAACAAGCACACACGGGGGATGAGTTTTGGCTGCAAATGCTGAACGGCCCGCAATGCGCATAAACGTCGCATTCTTGTGAGGGTTCAGCAATCATTGATTGCCACTCCTGGGTAGATTCCAACCACGCTAGCGATTTATGTTGCCCATTTATGTCTATTACGAATCTTGAAATCAGGGAGGTTTTTATGGTAAAAGTAAAGTAACTCTCGTTCTCGTTGTCAATAATGGTGAAATTGAAAGTGGGATTTGGCTTCAAATATCGTAAAGTGCCATTTCCGAATTTGGGTCCGCTGTTCCAATATTCCTCGGTGCCGTTCCACAATAGAAACGACATGTTGCCATTATTGTCAAAAGAAAACAGCCCGGGCGCGGGATCATCTAAATCTTTCCATGAAGTGAAAACCTGTTTGGTTTTGGTGCGTTTGTTATACCCGATCTTGGAACCGGGGAGATATGTGTTTGTTGGGTGATCAAAACTCTGCCAAATTGGTTTTGCGCCGCCGTCGCTCAAAACCAAGTTTCCGTTATCTCCAAGAGTTGCTAGCACGGCGGCGCCGGCGGTAATATTGGTTGACCACACTGGGTTTTGTGCCCCGTCGGCCACCAGAGCCAAGTTGCCGTCTAGAATTTTCAATTTTGTGGAGGAGGAGATTGGGGTGACCCTATTTGCTACCCACACTACTGTTTGAGGGGAGATGTTTTTGAACCAAATACCAATGTAATAGTTGGAAGATTGACCGGGTCTGAAAAACCCTAACTCAAATCTTCCATTACTAGACGATAAACTCATACCTACACTCAAATATTCGTTTCCAGACATTGTTTCTACTCCATTGGAGAATAATGGAGTATTCAAAAGAGAGATGAGTAGTAAAAGGTGGCAAAAAATCAATACAAAACAACTCATTTCTATGTAATTAAGTATATAGTACTCCGCATTTATTATATATAGAGTTAAAGTGAGTTTTAATTTGAGCGTGCATTAGGCTCAAACACAACTTCCATGAAATTCAAGCTAAGGTACTACTCTTGACTTGCATTGTCTGCTCAGTCTAGCTCTGATCTTTACCCGCGTCCCATTCTTTGGGTTAAGAAAACATGGCTATTTGTTAGGTTAATGAGGGTGATTGATTCTGTTGTTTCAAATCACAAAATAGGATGATACACCAATCATATTTCTGCGCTAGGCCAGTCAAATGGTCGAATGACGACAAAGATCGACTTCAAGATGCATTAATTGAAGGGTTACATTGAATTTGTCTAATATTTTGAATTGGGATCGGAGCTATATATCTCTAGAAGCGCAAATTTTACCGTGGACCATGAATCAAAATGACATTGTTTTGATTAATGAAAACAAATGGCTGAAACGGCTCCGTTCTGCGCAACTACAGTTCATTTTCGACACAACTGCAGTTCTTTTTCGATATAACTGCAGTTTCATTCGACATTATACATTCAAATATGTAAAATGGTTATTAAGTTTCCTTTCAATGCAACTACAATTTCTTTTATAATGCACTACAGTTTCCTTTCAACACAAGTACAATACCATTTCGATATAACTACAATTTAATTGGACAATATACACTCAAAAATGTTAAACTGTTATCCAATTTCATTTTATATACACTACAATTTCCTTTCAACACAACTACTACAGTTTCATACACTCAAAAATTCATGATTCATGTGTCATTATGGGTGCATATTTGAGTAGAACGTGTGCCTAGTGAGTATTTCTTTCTCGATGTGAACCCCACAAAAAATTTAATTTTACAGGAATAGAAACTAAAAAAAAATAAAAATCACCATCCCTTTTGTTAAAAATCTCTTTCTTAATTTTTTTTATAAAAATCTTTCAAAAAATCACAAATATGATTGCTCTTAAGTGAATTGAAGTAACTCTCGTTTTCCTTGGCCACGAGCCCACGAAGGTGTAGTTGAACTTAGGACTTGGAGTTTGTGTCCACTGTTCCAGTTTTCCTCTGTACCGTCCAACAATTGAAATGGCATGCTGCCATCATTGGACCATTCTTTCAAGCCATTTAATTTTTTTTGGGCCCTTTATGCCCAACCCATCAACAAGGCAATTTATATCATGGATTTCATATAATATTATAAATCCTAAATTGAAACAATGAGGTACAAAATGTATACATATAAAATACAAAAAAATTACAATACAAGACACATATACATATTATATACTTACTTATTTTTCAAATCTGATTTAGGTACATAATTTGAGTTTATATGCATAAAATTTGACAACACAAACATAGAAATTTATAACATAAGACACAATTACTAATTTGTTCCAGGTACAGAATTCAGGCTCTTAGATACAAAATTTCATAATTTCTAGTTTTTAACCTATGAATTAGGTTAATTTGTAAGATCAATTTAATCTTATTAAAATGTTAGTTTTGGAAGAATTTTAAATTCAATTTTTGAATGTGATTAATACTAATAAATTCTTCTCCTATAAATACATATTTTTAAATACAATTAGTACTAATAAATTTATCTTCACCTACAAATACATGTGGTAGGACAGAATAATTTACAACTACGTACTAGTTTTCTAATTTTTCACTCGTATTCTCTCAAATTATATTCTGAGAGAACTTTCTCCCAAACGTCTCCTAAAATTTTTAGTGCTCCTTTGTTCATGTTTGTCGAAAACAATATAACTTGAGTATTTACTATATTGTTGGCAATCTATTTTATACTGAAAGACTGACACTACGACACTCTTAACACTCTAAAGAGGCAAGTAACAAATCAGTTTTAAAGAAAATGTGTATGATACATGATTGAAATTTTGGTTTCTGCTGACCCTTCCTCATTACGTTTGTGCTTAAGTAAACTTCCACAAGAAGTCCATTCTCGTGTATCCTTTATTCTTGCCATCATTTTGAATTTTCGGTAACATGTAACACTTTTCAACCCCCATCACATTCAAGCTAGTATGAAATGGTGAAATTGTGCATATCATATTATCATACCTTGAATTTCTCTTATTATTCCATTTGAAATGAGGATTTCAATTCTCAGAACCTTCATGAAAATTTCCGAAAGAATTAGGTAATGTGTGTACGTGTAGAGTAGGCGTTTTAATAGAAGTAGATAATATATATATTGCCAAGGACCTTGTAATCCAGTGGCATAAAACATTTCCCTTTATACGGGAGGTGGTGGGTTCGAGCCTCAGTGGTAGTATTTATAAATATCATACTCGGTAAAGTATCTATGAATAGCGGGGTTATATGCATTAAAGTGGACTACTAAACGGAATCCTTGCAAATCCCCGGAAAGAATAATAGCGGGGTTATATGCATTAAAGTGGACTACTAAACGAGTTACAAATTAAGATTATCTTTCAAACACGGCACTTATTACTAAAACAAAGCTTATAGAACAAACAACTTATTATATTATTATTACAAATCGCTATCGACCTTCTTGTGCTGAAAAAGTCAATTGATAGATTCTACAATAGAGGAATCCTTGCAAATCCCCGGAAAGAATAATAGCGGGGTTATATGCATTAAAGTGGACTACTAAACGAGTTACAAATTAAGATTATCTTTCAAACACGGCACTTATTACTAAAACAAAGCTTATAGAACAAACAACTTATTATATTATTATTACAAATCGCTATCGACCTTCTTGTGCTGAAAAAGCTGGCTGATTTGGTTTAGGTAGATTCATACATTCATCTGTCAACATTAGAAATAGGCATGCCTGTCAACATTAGAAATACATTAGGCATGCTAGGACGACGATTTGGATCTTCTTCAACACATAACAACCCAACATTTATGCACTTCAACACTTCACATTCCTTACAACATTCTACTAGTACTGAGTCGTCTAATAAATCCATTGCATTCCCTTCATTCCATAATTTCCATGCCTGAGATAACACAAGAAGAAGAATAGTAAATCAAGTCAAACATAGTAAAATTGAAAAATACTAACTCATTAAGGTTTATAAGGTTTCTTCACTTACATAGCCAAAAAGGTTTGAGACTTCGTCATGCTGATAAAATGATGTGTTTTTCTTTCCACAAATTGTTTCGAGTATGATCACTCCAAAACTAAACACATCAGACTTAGTTGAGAAGAGTCCACTTAGTGCATATTCAGGAGACATATAACCGCTTTATTATTACCGTAACGCGCAATCCAATATGATGCATGAATTGTACAAAATGAAAAGAAGAGTAAGTAAATATTGAAAATATTAAGTAAAATTGTTTTGAGATATGTATTAAAAAATTATGGAACTTAAAGATTTACTCCATAATTCAAGTTAAGTACTACTTACTAGGTGCCTGCAACTTTTTTGGTATTTGCTTCAAATGTATTTCCAACGATCAGTCTTGCTAATCCAAAGTCTGAAATCTTAGGTGTCATTTATTCATCTAATAAAATGTTATTTGTTTTCATGTCCCTATGAATGATTCTCAATCTTGAATCATGATGAAGATATACAAGTCCTCGAACAATTCCCAATATAATGTCAAACCTTTTGCTCCAATCCAACAATAGTCGACGCCTTTGATCTAAATTATTGTGAAAACAATATAATACTATTAGAATACGATTGAATTTATTAATATATAGTTGATCAATGGAATATTGATAAGTGCAAAAGATGCCATCTTTATAAGGTTGTTATCGGATCGTCTAGTGCACAATTCGTAGCTTTTGTGTTTGATTTGTCCCTTTATTGCGTTAGAATGCTTCATATTGCCATTGGACCCCGTTCCACACTTGGTTAATCATTTTGTAGGTAAAAAGATGGGCAAAAAGGCAGAAAATGGCTAGATTTTGAAGAAGGATTCACGAGTCGAAGTTGGAGTGCGAAATACACCATGGACGCCCAGTGGACGCCCCAGTGGACGCGCGTCCAACGCGCGTCCACCATGCGTCCACCCTTGCGTCCAACTTTTCGCTCTCTGATTCTCGCACAGCAGAACAGCAGTCTGCTGTGGACGCGCGCGTCCAGCACGCGTCCACCAAGCAGCTCTCTGAAGTTGAAGTCTGTGCAGCAGAAACGCAGTGGACGCGCGTCCAGCGTGCGTCCACCCGTGCGTCCAGCGCGGAAAATTGGCGGTTGGGCGAGATTTAAAAGGGGAATTGAGCCATTTTTCAGGGGATCCATCACACTTCAATTTTAGATCTCTTTAGAATATTTCTCTCTCTAGGATTAGCCTAGAGAGATCTCCCCCAATTCACTCCACATTCCCAATTCACTCCACATTGCAATTCTTAGTTTAGATTAGAATTAGAGAAGAATTCCATTGTTGCAAGATTGTGATCTACATTCAAGTTCAAGATTAAAGTTCAATTTCAAGTTCAAGTTCAAATTCAAAGTTCAATTCCTAGCTAAGTCTTCCTTTTAATTTCTTGTCATTACTTTTGCCTTTTGCTATTTCAATTTCAAGTATGATTAGATAGATCTTTGTGGATTTGGATTGAGCAATGTTTTATGGATGTTCTTGAGCTTTGAATTGATCAATTAGGTTTTGCAATTGCTTTGATTATGAGTTTGATTGTGTGAATGGTGATCTTCTTTGACTCTTGTGTGGGAATGATCAACCTATATGAGAGGTGTTTGGAGAAGGAGTCTCACCTACGAGAGTAGGGATACTCCTTAGCCTAGCCTAGCACGTTTCCTTCCCACCTTTGAGAAAAGGGGGATTGGAAGGCAAATAGCACACCATGTGTTCGATAATTTGCCTCACCTAGCCTAGTTGCCATGAGAATGGGACTATGGACTAGATGATAGGCCAATGACCACGAGAGTGGCGTTGGCATAGTTGTCTTGCCTCATTTTCATTATCTAAGTGTTGCTAGCCTAGTATCTTAGG
The DNA here is from genome assembly GCF_003576645.1 of Ipomoea triloba. Taxonomy (NCBI): domain Eukaryota; kingdom Viridiplantae; phylum Streptophyta; class Magnoliopsida; order Solanales; family Convolvulaceae; genus Ipomoea; species Ipomoea triloba. The sequence goes on along the minus strand of NC_044926.1, from coordinate 3,412,329 downwards.
AAATCAAGGATACCTATATGAGTTGCAATATCCAAATCCTCCTTTCCACTTAATTGTTTCCTTTGTGTGTTCCTTATTTTCCTTATGTTTCATGCACCTTTCTTACCTATGTTTGGGTTAGCTTTCAAACACTAAACACTCTTGTGCTTAATCCCCTTACCGCTTGAATTCCCTCCTTGCCATCCTTTGAGAACGATACTCGGGAACTTCTTCCCATTTTACCACCTATTACTTTCCATCCACCGCGAAAACTACACCCTTCAAATATCAAATAAAGATTACGACTTACCAAATATGAAGGTGTCTAAACTCTTGTTTGGCATATATTCATATAGCAAGATCTTTTCTCCCACTTGTGTGCAATAACCTACAAGTTTAACGAGATTTCTATGTTGGAGCTTTCCAATTAGTACAACTTCATTCTTAAATTCATTAATTCATTGTCTGGATTGACTTGATAATCTTTTTATTGCAATTTCTTGCCCATTGAGAAGCATACTCTGAAATACCATTATTTTCATTATCAGGTATTATATATGGAAAAGCAAAAACAAGCTGATTTGAAATGGATTGTTTAGCTATATATCTAAAGAGAGAATTGAGTGATAACCTTATAAACGGGACCAAAACCTCCTTCTCCTAGCTTATTTGCATCGGAAAAGTTGTTTGTAGCTTCCATTATGCTTTGGAAAGTGATGAGCGGGACGCTAATGCCGTTCTCATCATCATCTGTATCTTCATCTATTGCGTCGTCCACTGCGAGTTCTGAAGTGAATTGAACAGAAAACGCTATTTCAAATACGTACTCAAAATATTATGGGTTTAATCGGTGTCAAAACGGAAAATTTTCTCTGGTCTACAACTAAACGACCTGTTATTTTCAATGCGGCTCTTCTCCTTTTGTAACAGACGCAGAAAATAGTGCATGCAACTAGAGCTGCTGCAGCAACTGCTACACTAGCTATGATCGCTTTGAGCTTCCATATCCCTAGCAACTGCTTTGAGTTTGTATCTGTTAACCCGAAAACAAAATTAATTAAACACAAAAGAGCACTTAGCTTCAATATTAACCATTGTGATACAACCTCAGGGTTGTATGTAAATGCTCTTCTTCGAGTTAAAGAGAAAAACTCTAGTAGAAAGTGAAGAAGAAAACACATGATTATGCTTCAAGTGGCAGTCTACTCAAAAAAAAAAAAAAAAAAGAAAAGTCTTCCGACAAATTAATATATTTATCAATCTTTCTTCAAATACATAAGTATCTATTTATATTATTGTAAAATTACTCACTACCCGTGTTATAACTATCCATGAATCTGCCAAAGACCTTGTGGTCAAGCGGCATAGCTGTGACCCTCTCAAGTGATAGAGTCAAGTATTAAAAAAAAGAAAAAAAAAAACTATTCGTGAATCTCACTATACACTAATAATAATAAATGCAGCAATATTGAGTATATCACACTGTTATTAATAACGAACATACCTTTGATATTTGAAAATTCAGTGGCAGCAAGTCTGATGTAAATTGTGCTTCCATTGATATCATCGTCCCCCAACTGTTTCAGGTTCAAAAGTTGTCCCACCCAAATCCAACAATGACCACGGCTATTGATATAAGCATAGGCGGTACAAGAGCAATTTTTGAGACATGTAGACTCACATTCTTCCTGGGTATCAGTTGTGATGTTTTGTGGATGTCTTGGCAATCTCATGTTTGGATACATTACGAACCTGTCCGTTTTCTCTTCTTGGTAATTAGTTCCACACTTCAAACCGTTGTTCCTTACACAGCCACCAAAGAATTCATTCAATCTGATCTCCACTCTCTTTCAGACTTGTACTTGAAACCTTGCAAGCAAACACAAACGGTGGTAGAATTGTCGTTGCAGAAGCCAATACGCATAAACGTCGCATTGTTGCCGCGGTTGAACATAGGTCCGCATCCAGTCCTGGGCAGCCTCAGACCATGCTAGTGACTTATCTTGCCCATTTACGTCGATAAAGTGTCTGGATATGACGGAGGGGTGTTGCACAGTGTAAGTGAAGTAACTCTCATTTTCGTTGTCCACAATAGTGAAGTTGAACGACGAAGGATTGGGCTTCAAATTGCCTGTTCCAAATTTGGGTCCACTTCTCTCGTATTCCTCTGTGCGGTTCCACAATAAAAATCCCATGTCGCCATTATTGACGACAAGACTATATAGCCCGGGTGCCGGATCGTCCCGACTTTTCCACGACGTGAACCCATATCTTGTTTTGGTGCGCTTGTTATATCCCAACTTGGCACCCGCAAGAAAGGTGGTCAAAACTTTGCCAAAGTGGGGTTGTTGAACTCATGCCATCCTCGCTCAAAACCAAGTTTCCGCTGTCGCCAAGAGTTGCTAGAACAGAGTTTTGCTTCACCGTGGTGACGCTGAGATTGGTTGACCACACCAAGTTTTGTGCCCCGTCTACAAGCACCAGGTCGCCGTCTAAAACTCTAAGTTTTGAGGAGGAGGGGATTGGGGCGACCCTATTTGCTACCCAAACTACTGTTTGAGGGGAGATGTTTTTGTACCAAATACCAATGTAATAGTGTGAAGAACCCCAACTCAAATCTTCCATTGGGAGAGGATATAGTAGTAGCCTGAGTTATATATTTGTTTCCAGAAATTGTTTCTACTCCATGGGAGAATAATGGATAGTTCAGAAGAGAGATGAGCAGAAGGAAGCAAGAAAGCACTACAAAGACATTCATTTCCATTTCCCTGGCCTCACACAACTCTCTACTCACTAATATATATACACCTAAACTGACAAACAGAGTTCCAATGCGTCATTAGAGGGAGCGGAAGACTTCCATTACGTGAACACGAAAGGTCGTCTTGACTTGTAAAGTGTAATATATATGGCTGTTACATGTCTCCAAACAATAAACTATATTGTGGGACAACTCCAACCAAATTGATTCAACTGTTGGTCTCCTAATTACAGAGTTCTAGTGAGCTAGGGCAATTTATTAACCTTTTTGCTTTGATCTAATCATTAACAATCTAAGTTGATTTACATTCTTATTGTCATTTATCAATTATTAAGGTCATAACTCATGTTACATGATAAGTGTTTATTTATGTCATTTTGTTATGCATATTTTGTTGCATAAATTGACCAACTTTGTGCTTTAAAATTAAGATAATATGTTTAAAAGGATTATCATATGCTCCATGCATTTGTTTAATGAGGTACAATTTCTCTCGTTCAAGCAATAAGGATTAATTTTGCATATGTTTTGGAGTTCAATTGGATGTTCTAATAAGGTCATCTTGACACAAAGGCATGTTTCGAGAATCATGAGAGATCAAGAAATTGAAAAAGAACAAATTGGAAGTATCATGACATGACTAGCTCGAAGACCCAAAGGAACAAAAGTGATTTATGATAATTGGAAGTATCATGACATGACTACTTTTCTCTACCACGCAATGTCTCAGTATTTTAAGCATATATCATCGTAAGAATGTCCAAATAAAGTGATTTAAATGTCATTACAAAGGTAATTGAAATATCTACAACTTATATAAAGACAACAAATTAAAATCTAATTCGGATATCTACAAAGTGAAAATGGTTTAAAAATTATAACAGTTGCGTAAAGTAGCTAGATGGACATGGTCGTGGTCATAGTGTGAGGACCACCATGACTAATCAGCCATAAAGTGGCTTATGATAATTGTATGTGCTCTATATATTCCTATTTTTGCTATAATCTTAGGGTAATGATAGTGTAAAGAGTGTCTAATTGATATCTTTTTTTATTGAAGGAAGGATTGGGCAAAGGCATAAACAAGCATGGAATGAGGATAATTATGGGAGATAATGAGGCAATGGGGTGCAAAACTGAGACCAGAGAGCATGGCAGGGACCAAAGGGAAGAAACGGAGTTAATGAACAAGTCTGAGGAGCTCAGGGTGGCACTCACACCGTGAGTACCGTGAGTCCCACGTGACCTCTGTGAGCAGTTTCTGATTCTGGGACTCAATAGTTTCTAATTCTCCCACAGAATGATTTACAACTACTAATATTTGTAAGAATTAAAACTGAACTGAAGTATATGAAATATAGGATCTAACCTCCAGCCATAGTTATTTGTTTGATGATTGCCTGATCTGCTTACTGCTGTTGCTTGAGCTTTCTAATTATTTTTCTCTCACTTGACTCAACTCTCTCAGATGGTGTACAAGACTGTATGTCAAGCAGTGAGGGGGATTTTGATGGCCTTTATATAGTTGCATTCCATCAATGCACTAATCATGAAAATTTTCCTATTCTTAATTATTTGCACCACTTTCTGAATAAGAACAAAACATAAATTAGTGGATCCCTAATTTAGGTGTTAGTGTATCCCTGATTTAAGGTCATAGTGGAGTTTAGTGGACTCATACTTTTGACCTTTTATTATTTGTTCTTACAATATTATGATTTTTCACTCTTGTATTCCCTCGATTTCATGAGAAAAGTTTCTCTCAACTTCTCCAAAATTTCTTAGTGCTCCTTTGTTTATGTTTGCCAAGAAAAATATAGCTTGAGTGCTCAACTATATTATTAGTAATCTATTTTATCATGAGAAAATGAAACTACAACGCTCTTAACACCCATGAGAGACAAGTAGCGAATCAATTTTAACGAAAATGTGTCTAATACATTACTTGAATTTTGGTTTCCACTGACCCTTCCTCATTACGCTTGTACTTTTAAGTAAACTTCCACACAGGAAGTCCATTCTCGTGTATCCTTTATTCTTACCATCACTTTGAATTTTCAATTAACATGTAACATTTTTCAACCCCATCACATTCAAGCTAGTATGAAATGGTGAAATTGTGCATATCATATTATCATCCCTTGAATTTCTCATGAGGATTTCAATTCTCAGAACCTTATTGAAAATTTCCAAAGAATTAGGTAATTTGAGTTGAACGTTTGTGGTTTAGGCTAATAACAATGATTTTGAACCTGTTCACCATATATACATAGTACGTCAAAACAAATTTTCTTATAGGAAGTTCTTAAAAGTTAGTGACAAAACTACCAGATGTACGCTGATTTTGGGATCGACAAAGGACACAAAATCAAATTGTGACACGTAGTTGTAATTTAATTATGAAAATATTTTAAAATAAAATCTACTTTTTTTAAGAACTATCTACTATCTATTCAATATAATTTAAAAGTTTCAATTGTGTGTCGTCGTATTCAAATTAATCTAGAAATGCATATATAAAGTTGATATAATTAAAATATAAAGTATTTATGAATACCGTATTAATAAAGTATTTACAAATAGCATATTAATAAGGATTATATGCAATTTATTCCAACAATTTCATATTTTACCATAAATATTTTTTATCATGTTTTGAAAGTTTTTAAGTTTTCATCCCTACTTAATGGTATTTTCGAATCCACCCCAGTGGGAGTTACAATCAATGTGGTGGCCTCTTTTGGGCACCAAGCACTGATTCACTTATTTAATGGGATGCTTAGTAACCATGATTTATCTCTATACTATCTTGTTAAGTCAGGGTGTGCAGGTCCGAAGAACGAGGCATTTTCACCTTAACAAGAAGTTAAAAAAATATATACGCATAACATATGCATTAAAATGGATTGCTAAACGAGTTACAAATTTACAATTTAATAGCTTGTAAATGTCAAATTAATTTCCTAATAGAAAAATAAATACAAAGTAGAAGATATAATAAGATTATCTTTCAAACACGCCACCTATTGCTAAAACAAAGCGTATAGAACAAACAACTTATTATATTATTTTTATAAATCCCTACCGACCTTCTTGTGCTGAAAAAGTTAATTGATTGGAACATGGTTTATCATATTCTACAGTAGAAGAGTCATTGCAAATTCGATTTCTTGTAACAAAAGCAGGTTGATTTGGTTGTGGTAAATTCATACTTTCATCTGTCAACATTAGAAATACATTAGGCATGCTAGGACGACGATTTGGATCTTCTTCAACACATAACAACCCAACATTTATGCACTTCAACACTTCGCATTCCTTACAGCATTCTACTAGTACTGAGTCATCTAATAAATCCATTGCATTCCCTTCATTCCATAATTTCCATGCCTAGGATAACACAAGAAAAAGAATAATAAATCAAGTCAAACATAGTAAAATTGAAAAGTACTAATAACTCATTATGGTTTATAAGGTTTCTTCACTTACATAGCCTAAAAGGTTTGAGACTTCCTCATGTTGATAAAATGTTGTGTTTTTCTTTCCACAGATTATTTCGAGTATGATCACTCCAAAGCTAAACACATCAGACTTAGTTGAGAAGAGTCCACTTAGTGCATATTCAGGAGACATATATCCGCTTTATTATTACCATAACACGCAATCCAAATATGATGCATCAATTGTACAAAATGAAAAGAAGAGTAAGTAATCTCCAAAATATTAAGCAAAGTTGTTTTGAGATATGTATTAAAAAATTATGGATCTTGAAGATTTACTCCATAATTCAAGTTAAGGACTACTTACTAGGTGCCTGCAACTTTTTTGGTATTTGCTTCAAATGTATTTCCCGCAACCAGTCTAGCTAATCCAAAATCTGAAATCTTGGGTGTCATTTCTTCATCTAATAAAATGTTACTTGTTTTCATGTCTCTATGAATAATTCTCAATCTTGAATCATGATGAAGATATACAAGCCCTCGAACGATTCCCAATATAATGTCAAACCTTTTGCTCCAATCCAACAATAGTCGACGTGTTTGATCTAAATTATGAAAACAATATAGTACTATTGGAATACTGATAGAATTGATTAATATATAGTTGATCAATGGAATATTAAAGGTTACAACTTACCAAATATGAAGGTGTCTAAACTCTTGTTTGGCATATATTCATATAGCAAGATCTTTTCTCCCACTTGTGAGCAGTACCCTACAAGTCTAACGAGATTTCTATGTTGAAGCTTTGCAATTAGTACAACTTCATTCTTAAATTCGTTGATTCCTTGTCTTGATTGACTTGATAATCTTTTTATTGCAATTTCTTCCCCATCGAGAAGCATACCCTAAAATACCATTATTTTCATTATTAGGTATTATATATGGAAAAGCAAAATTAAACAAGCTGATGTGAAATAGATTGTTAGTTTAGCTGTAGATAACCTTATAAACTGGACCAAAGCCTCCTTCTCCTAGCTTATTTGCATCGGAAAAGTTGTTTGTAGCTTCCAATATGCTTTGGAAAGTGATGAGCGGTACGCCAATGCCGTTCTCATCTGTATCTTTATCTATTGTTAAATCCAGTGCGTCGTCCACTGCAAGTTCTGAAGTGATTTGAACAGAAAACGCTATTTCAAATACTCAAAATATATTATGGTTTTAATCGATGTCAAAACGGAAAATTTTGTCTGATCTACAACTAAACTACCTGTTATTTTCAATGCGGCTCTTCTCCTTTTGTAACAGACCCAGAAAATAGTGCTTGCAACTAGAGCTACTGCAGCAACTGCTACACTTGCTATGATCGCTTTGAGCTTCCCTAGCAATTGCTTTGAGTTTGTATCTGCAATTAACATGAAAAGACAATTAAACACAAACAGAGCACTTCAACATTAACCATTGTTATTAATTACTATATATACGTACCTTTGATATTTGAAAATTCAGGAGCAGAAAGTCTGATGTAAATTGTGCTTCCGTTGATATCATCTTCCCCCAACTGTTTCAGGTTCAAAAGTTGTCCCACCCAAATCCAACAATAACCACTGCTATTGCTATAAGCATAGGCGGTACAAGAGCAATTTTTGACACAAGTGGACTCACAGTCTGCCTGAGACTCAGCTGTGATGTTTTTAGGATGTCTTGGCAATCTCACGTTTGGATATATTATGAACCTGTCCATATCCTCTTCTTGGTAATTACTTCCACACTTCAAACTGGTGTTCCTTACACAGCCACCAGAGAATTCATTCAATCCCCACTCTCTTTCCGACTTGTACTTGAAACCTTGCAAGCAAACACAAACGTTGGTAGAGTTGTCGTTGCAGAAGCCAAATGGGCCGCAATATGCATAAATATCGCATGGTTGCGGCGGTTGAACATAGGTCAGCAACCACTCCTGGGTAGACTCAGACCACGTTAGCTGCTTCTCCCTCCCATCTACCTGGATTACGTGTCTGCCTAACATGGACGGGTTTAGCATATTATAAGTAAAGTAAGTCTCGTTTTCGTTGTCCACTAAGGTGAAGTTGAACAGAGGATTGGGGTTCAAAGAAGGATTAGAGTCTATTCCGAATTTGTGTCCACTTCTCCCGTATTCCTCTGTGCGGTTCCACAATAAAAATCCCATGTCGCCATTATTGTCGAGACTATATAGCCCGGGTGCCGGATCGTCCCAACTTTTCCACGACGTGAACCCATATGTTGTTTTTGTGCGCTTGTTATACCCGAACTTGGAACCGGGAAGATTTGTGTCTGTCGGGTGGTCAAAGCTTTCCCAAAGTGGGGTTGTTGAATTGATGTCATCCTCGCTCAAAACCAAGTTTCCGTTGTCCCGAAGAGTTGCTAGCACAGAGTTTTGCTTCACCGTGGTGACGCTGAGATTGGTTGACCACATCAAGTTTTGTGCCCCGTCTACCAGGACCAGGTCGCCGTCTAGGATTCTCAGTTTTGAGGATTTGATTGCGGAGGAGGGGATTGGGGTGACTCTATTTGCTACCCAAACTACTGTTTGAGGGGAGATGTTTTTGTACCAAATACCAATGTAATAGTTGGAAGATTGACCTGGTGTGAAGAAACCCAACTCAAATCTTCCATTGGGAGAGGATATAGTTGTAGTCTGAGTTATATATTTGTTTCCAGAAATTGTTTCTACTCCATGGGAGAATAATGGAGTATTCAGAAGGGAGATGGGTAGAAGGAGGGAAGAAAGCACTACAAAGCAATTCATTTCCATTTCCCTGGCCTCACACAACTCTCTACTCACTAAACTGACGAACAGAGTTCCAATGCGTCATTAGAGTGGAAGACTTCCATTGCATTGCGTGAGCCTACACGAAAGGTCGTATTGACTTGTAATTATTTATGGCGGCTGTGACCAAGTCCCCAAACAACTTTTGTTGTGATGTTAACTTGGGTGTAGGTGGTGCTGACACAATTTTGGTTCGGACAATAATACCAGTTTTGGTTGTTGTGATGCTCACTTTAGTGTAGGTGATGGTGGATGTGATGCCAACTTTTGTAGGTGGTTATACCATGAGAAATGAGTCATGCCTGATACTACAGTTGTGTTGAAAGGAGGTTATAATTGCGTGGAACAGAGAACATTTCATTCGTCTGTAACTGCAGTTGTGTTGAACAGATGAAAGACTTCTGCTCCGCCTAATTGCAGTTTCCTTTCAACACAATTGTAGTATCTTTTCAACACAACTGCAGTATCAACCATGATCATGGTCCACAATATAATTTGTGAATTTTTGTCGCTCAAACAATTTTGATTTTGACAATAATACATCCCCAATGGGAGTTAGTTACACCTAATGTAATGGAATCCTTCACGGCTTCTTGTAATAATTATCTTAATGAAATGTTGAGTGAGTGACCATGATTTACCTTTCCAGTCCAGTCGGGATGTGCAGGCCTTAGGAGTGGGGAAATTTCACTTGAACAAGAAGTCAAAAAATCTATATGCATATAACATATGCATTAAAGTGGAATGCTAAATGAGTTGCAAATTTACAATTTAATAGCTTGTAAATATCAAAATAACTTCCTTATATAAAAATAAATGCAAAGTAGAAGATATAATAAGTTTTCTTTCAAACACTGCACCTATTGCTGAAACAAAGCTTATAGAACAAACAACTTATTATATTATTATTACAAATTCTTATTGACCTTCTTGCGCGGAAAAAGTCAATTGATTGGAACACGGTTTATCAGATTCTAAAGTAGAAGAGTCATTGCAAATCCGATTTCTTGTAACAAAAGCTGGTTGATTTGGCTTAAGTAGATTCGTACTTTCATCTGTCAACATCAGAAGTGCATTAGGCATGCTAGGACGACGATTTGGATCTTCTTCAACACATAACAACCCAACATTTATGCACTTCAACACTTCACATTCTTTACAGCATTCTACTAGTACTGAGTCATCTAATAAATCCATTGCGTTCCCTTCATTCCATAATTTCCATGCCTGAGATAACACAAGAAAAAGAATTGTAAATCAAGTCAAACATAGTAAAATTGAATTAAAAATACTAACTCATTAAGGTTTATAAGGTTTCTTCACTTACATAGCCTAAAAGGTTTGAGACTTCTTCATGCTGATAAAATGATGTGTTTTTCTTTCCACATATTATTTCGAGTATGATCACTCCAAAACTAAACACATCAGACTTAGTTGAGAAGAGTCCACTTAGAGCATATTCAGGAGACATGTAACCGCTTTATTATTACCATAACACGCCATCCAAATATGATGCATCAATTTTACAAAATGAAAAGAAGTAAGTAAATATCCAAAATATTAAGTAATTTTTTTTTTTGAGATATGTATTAAAAAGTTATGGATCTTGAAGATTTACTCCATAATTCAAGTGAAGTACTACTTACTAGGTGCCTGCAACTTTTTTGGTATTTGCTTCAAATGTATTTTCAGCGATTAGTCTTGCTAATCTAAAATCTGAAATCTTTGGTGTCATTTCTTCATCTAATAAAATGTTATTTGTTTTCATGTCCCTATGAATGATTCTCAGTCTTGAATCATGATGAAGATATACAAGTCCTCGAACAATTCCCAAAATAATGTCAAATCTTTTGCTCCAATCCAACAATAGTCTACGTGTTTGATCTAAATTGTGAAAACAATATAATATAATGCTATTGGAATACTGATTAAATTTAGTAATATATAGTGGAATATCAAAGATTACAACTTACCAAATATGAAGGTGTCTAAACTCTTGTTTGGCATATATTCATATAGCAAGATCTTTTCTCCCACTTGTGTGCAGTAGCCAACAAGTTTAACGAGATTTCTGTGTTGAAGCTTTCCAATTAATACAACTTCATTCTTAAATTCGTTGATTCCTTGACTAGATTGACTTGATAATCTTTTTATTGCAATTTCTTGTCCATCAAGAAGCATACCCTGCAATACAATTTCCATTATTAGGTATTATAGAAAGGCAAAAACAACCTGACATTGATATCTAAAGAGTTAATTGGTTGATAATAACCTTATAAACTGGACCAAAGCCTCCTTCTCCTAACTTATTTGCATCGGAAAAGTTGTTTGTAGCTTCCAATATGCTTTGGAAAGTGATGAGTGGGACGTCAATGCGGTTCTCATCTGTATCTTCATCTATCGTTGCATCCATTATTGCGTCCACTGCAAGTTCTGAAGTGAACAGAAAGCGCTATATCAAATACTCAAAATATATTATGGTGGTTTTAATCAATGTCAAAACGGAAAATTTTCTCTGATGTACAACTAAACTACCTGTTATTTTCAATGCTGCTCTTCTCCTTTTGTAACAGACGCAGAAAATAGTGCATGCCACTAGAGCTGCAGCAGCAACTGCTACACTAGGTATGATAGCTTTGAGCTTTCCTAACAACTGCTTTGAGTTTGTATCTGCAATTAATAACATGAAAAGAAAATTACATTAAACACAAAGGAGTAGTTGGAGTTAAGCTAGTTCAACATAAGTATTTGTTGGGCAGAGGCAGGTGAAAGCCAAGTCCAGAACCTGCCTCTAAAAAAATGTGGGGTATAAGAAAATAAAGTTGTGTCTTGGCTAATAACTATAACTTTTGGCATAGTAGTTAGCATTGGATCCTAATAAGTGGTATCAGAGCCATGACATAGGTTCGAGTGCTGGGGAAATTGTTGTGCAGAGGCAGTATATATTACCTTTGAGGTTTGAAAATTCAGAGGCAGCAAGTCTGATGTAAATGGTGCTTCCATTAGCATCAAACTGTTTGAGGTTGAGGAGTTGTCCAGCCCAAAGTGAGCAACCATTGTTGTTATGATAAGCGTAGGCAGTACAAGAACAATTGTTGAGACAAGTGGACTCACATTCTGCCTGATTCTGAGTTGTGATGTTTTGAGGATGTCTTGGCAATCTCACATTTGGATACATTTTGAAGCTATCGGCCATGCCCTCTTCTTGGTAATTAGTTCCACACTTCAAACTGGTCTTCCTTTCACAGCCATCAGAGAATTCATTCAAACCCCACTTTTTGTGTGATTTGTACTTGAAACCATACAAACAAGCACAAACGGGCGATGAAGTTTGGGTGCAGATGCCGAATGGGCCGCAGTACGCATAAACGTCGCATTCTTGTGCGGGATTAACAGCGATTGCAACCCACTGCTGTCTAGCCTCTAACCACGCTATCTCCTTCGTTTGCCCATTTATGTCCATTATGCATCTTGCTATTAGGGGTGGTGATATATTAAAACTAAAGTAACTCTCGTTCTCGTTGTGAACGATGGTGAAATTGTACGTGGGAGATGGCTTGAAATAAGTGCCATATCCGAAGTTGGGCCCGCTGTTCCAGTATTCCTCAGTACCGTTCCATAAGTGAACTGTGACGTTGCCATCAGTGGTAGAAGAAAATAGGCCGGGTGCGGGATCGTCTGAGTTTTTCCATGACGTGAACACCTGTTTGGTTTTGGTGCGCTTGTTATATCCCAGCTTGGAACCCGGCAGAAATGAGTCGGTTGGGTGGTCAAAGCTTTGCCAAAGTGGGGCTGTGGAGTCGACACTCAATAATACCAAGTTTCCGTCATCTCCAAGAGTTGCTAGCACAGAGCTGAGTTTCGCCGTGGCGGCCTGGGCACTGATATTGGTTGACCACACTAAGTTTTGTGGGGGCCCGCCGTGTATGATCACCAGGTTGCCGTCTAGGATTCTCAGTTTGGCGGAGGAGATTGCGGCGGAGGGGAGCGGTGCCACCCTGTTTGCTACCCAAACTACTGCTTGCGGGGAGATGTTTTTGTACCCAGCTCGAATATTTCATGCGGGGAGGATATAGTTGTATTTTGACTTAAATATTTGTTCCCGGAAATTGTTTCTACTCCATGGGAGAATAATGGAGTATTCAGAAGAGAGATGAGTAGAAGGAGGCAAGGAAGCAATACAAAAGAATTCATTTCCATTTCCCTGGCCTCACACATATAACTCTCTACTCCACAATTTTATATATATATATATATATATATATATATATATATATATATACAGGGGCTGAGCCACCTTATGGGGTAGGGGGGCCCTGGCCCCCCCCCCAACCCCCACCCCACCTCACCCTATCCCTACCCCACCTTAAAATATTTTAATAAATATGTATGTACATATTGATATAGTAGGGATAAAATACACTTTTGGCCCCCCTCTAATTTTTTTTAAAAACAATCTATTATGTTTATATTAAATGAACTCAAAATATATATATTAAAGTTTAAATTCATTAAATAGAAAGAAGTAAACCAAGCAAATAATTAAAGTCACCATTTTCTTTTTATCTTATTTCTTTTATCAAGATTTTAATAATGGAGGAGGGCATCAAATATCCATTTTATTTTTAAAAATCTCCAAATTTGAGATATATATATGCTTTAATTTTATTAGTTATGTTGATTAATTAATTAATGATTTATTGTGTGTTTTAATTATTTATTTACACTCTGAAGATGTACATTTGCTTGTTTAAATAATTAGTTTTGAAATTGTCAAAAATTAATATTGATTGTTTAATTCCTGATATTGATTTTTGTCTTTTATCTCCCAAAATTTGAAATATTGTTAATCAGTAAAATGAATATCAATTAATTATGAAAATATTTGGTGACAAAATAATTGACAAAACTTTTTATTTGATAAAAATGGACAATTTATATTTAAATAAATGTTGTTGTTCTTATTGTTGTTGTTGTTGTTATTATTATTATTATAATATTTTGTGTTATGTGAAAAAATTCTAAAGTAATGATCGGCACTCGTGTCAATCGTACTCATATAATTATATATTTCATACTTTATTACATAGAATATAATTAAAAATCATTATCAATAATAATTACAATAATGTATGGTATAAATAATAATATAGTATGGTTAATTATAATGTCGACTAACAGGTAAATTTTTCTCTACTACACTGGCCCCCCCAAGTCGAGTTTTCTGGCTCCGCCCCTGTATATATATATATATATATATATATATTGGTTCAAATGCGGCGACGAGCTTCGGTGCGGTCATGCCGCCTAATCTGCACCGTCCAATTTCATTAATCTTACTGAAATTCGCGTATGTTTAAGTGGGGTTATTATGGTAATTTTAGTATTTATATTACGTGAATTTGAATAGTGCATTTTAGTACATAGTGTGGTGCATTTGAATACATGTTGTGGTGCGTTTTATTACGTATGTTGGTGCATTAACTGTGTTGTGGAATGGTGTGTTTTAATCTATCCGTTGGTGCATTTTCATACGTAGAATGATGTCTAACTGTGTTGTGGAGTGGTGTGTTTTAATACGTCGTCTGGTGCATTTTAATACATTGAATGGTGTGCATTTTAACACATGTGTTTCTAATAAGTGTGGTGAATTTTAATATGTATAATGGTGCATATTTAAGCACGTGTTTTCTTTCTTCTTTTTTTTTTTTTGAAAACTAGCACATGTTTTTTAATATGTGTAAATAGTGTATGCTTATAATCTGACATGAAACACGTTGTGGTACATTTTAATACCCAGAATGATGTGTTTTATTAAGTATATTGATGAATTTTAAGTGAAAAGACGCATTTGGTATATTGTATGGAATGATGTGTTTTATCGGTTCTCTGGTACGTTTTAGTACGTAGGATGGTGTGTTCTGTAACATATATATATTGCGCGTTGATATGATCTAATGACTGAAAATACGCCACACGGCCACACCTGATCATGACTATATATATATATATATATAAAGAGAGAGAGAGAGCGCTAAACTGACGAACAGATCAGAGTTCCAATGCGTCATTATATTAGAGCGGAAGACTTCCATTGCCTGAACACGAAAATTCTTTACTTTAAAAATATGAATTTTGTAGTTAAATAAATTAGTAATTGTGTCTTATGTTATAAATTTATGTATCTTATATTTTAAAATTCTATGTCTATGAACACAATTATGTATCTAAATCAAATTTGAAAAATAAGTAAATATATAACATGTGATGTGTCTTGTTTTGTGATTTTGTGTATCTTGTGTTATGAAATTTTGTACATTACGAATATTAATTTTGTACATCGTCGTTTCGATCCAAGATCTATAATGCTACGTAGACCTGGTCCATGATATAAATTGCCTAGGACTACTTTGAAGATTGAAGAATATTCACAAAGATGGTGAATATTTAACTACCTCACTACCCAATAAATATGTGATTTTTAAAAAAGTGTATTTCTGATTCGTTTGATCTGGACATATAGACGGCTGCAATGAGTTCTCGATCATTATTAATCTCCTAGGCATGAGGTTCTCACCTGATCCGTCTCATATATATATATATATATATATATATATATATATATATTTAATATTAAAGTATTATATATATTTCATTTTATACCTAATATATGTTAGAATTTTTACCATAACATGAAATTTTAAGTGGCTATTTTGTGGTACAAATATATGTGGGGTTCACTTTCGATTTGGGTCGGGTCAAAGTGGATTCGGGTTCTTCGTAGTTAGACGAAAAGATTGATATATTGTACGCTCAAAATGGATAATGAGTGAATGACAAATTGATTCTCAAAGTAAACCCATTTAAGATGGAAATTGTACGTGGAAAAGGTTTAATAGCTTTTGTCCCACATTAGTTAAAAATGTAGGTTTGCACCACTATTTATACAAGAGCTTTTTTAAAACATATTGACTTGTATAGTATAGAGGCTCTAAGTGAAACGAAGCGGCTGAACAGGGGTTGTTCGTGAGAAGTGAAGTCATGTCTCGCGCGGAGTGCTTCTGCTTGTGTTCTCCAACATCGGGCAAGTCGGTTGTAAGTTAGAAACTCTTTTTTTCGTAAATTAAATTGATTGGAATTAATTTTTGTAATTAAATTCCATGTTCTGATAAATATATATTATTTATATATTTTGTTTATCGATTTATTCACACAATATTTCCAACAATATATTTTTATATTTACAATATAACCTCAACTATATATATCAATTACCAAACCCTAACCCTAAAATCCCCAATTTTAATTTGTAAAAAATTAATAGGCCGTTTTACGTTTGGTTGGAGAGAATTACAAGTCCATTCTCACTTAATTTCAAATGCAAGCAAATTTTTTATTGAATTAGAATTTCATGTTCCTCCTTGGTATTTGACTCTGTTAGAGTGTAGTATCTGTGCATACTAACCTACTGAAGCACAACGAGCCAACGCCCCCACTGGGGATGGAACCTGTGACCTCTCACTTGGGAGAGTCACAGCTATGCCGCTTGACTACAAGGCCTTTGACCAATTCCATAGATTTTAGGAAGAAAAAAATTAAGGGAAAATGGCACTTTTTCCCCCTATGTTATATGCTTATAGCACTTTTCCTCCCTGTGTTATTAAAGTGGCAGTTTTCCCCCCTCAGTTATTTTAAAAGTGGTAGTTTTCTCCCTTGTAATGTTAAATTGACATTTTTGTCCTTAAAATAACTATTTCATTTATTTTTATTCTCCAATCAGTTGTTACTAATATGTATGGAAGATCACGGTTCGATACGAACCTAATCGAACACTGTAGCAATTGAACTTAAATAGTATAGACGGTTACGGTTACGATTCAGAACCGAAAAAATAAAATAAAATAATTGTTAAATTTAGACTATTTTTAAATAAGAAATAAAATTATAAAAATAAATACGTAGTAAATAAATACATAAGTTTTGATTGGCGGTTTAAAATTGAAATTGGAACCGAACCGTACCAATTTATCAAAATAAGTGTTTGATTATTTTCATTATATATGACTATGGTTAAGTTCCGGTTCACGGTTCAACAATTATTTAATTTTAAATTTTTCGGTTCTGAATCGTAACCAGAACCGTCCATACTATTTCGATATGATTGGTACAGTGTTTGGTTACGTTCGAACCGAATCGTGAGCATCCATACATATAAATAATAATTTGTTGGAGAAGAAAAATAAATGAAATAATTATTTTTAAGGGTAACAATGACAATTTAACATTTCAGGGGGAAAAAGTGCCACTTTAATAACACAGGGGGAAAAAGTGCTATATGCACATAACATAGGGGGAAAAAGTGTCATTTTCCCAAAAAATTAACTTTGAGACAAAATTACTCCTCTCTTTTTTAACCTAAAATTGATGTTTGACCTCTCCCTTTCAATTATAGTATGTCTTTTTCTTCTATTCTCAACACAAAACGTCAATCAGTAAGTCAACCTCAATCAAATATGTTTTTTCTTCAAAACACACTCTTTTATCTATTTTATTGCTTTCGTTATGCAATTCTAGAGTTTATTTACAACGTGTTGCATAAATTTTCAAAAGCAAATTTTTAATTAAATTTGGTCATTTAGGATTTATAATAATAATAGCAACAACTAACATGTATGGGCATTTTGGACTTTATTTCAAGGTATACCAAACATCGGAATTGAAATTCTCAATAATTCTATTCTTGTAAACCAAACACTGGAATTTAAATTATCACTTTATTCCCACATTATTCATCTCCCATAAAATTGCAATTCATTTCCACCTAATTTCCTCCCCCAACCAAACAATCCGTAAGAGTCCGTTTACTCCAGAAAATTGTTCTCTAATTTTTTAGTTTTCATTCTCTGTTTTCTATTTAGAAAATTTGTTTACTAATACTCATTTATTCAAATTTATTTTTAACACAAGTGTAATTTTGAATGATTTTTAGACATTATATTTAAAATATTTTTGGATATATATGTTTGGTTTAAATGAAATAAATATATTTTTTACTTTGAAGTCAAATATATATAAAATTTTCATATTTGATATCCGGACCAAATTTAGACATCGGTTAATCTAACATCGTCCTATTCGTTGGGTCTCTCACTCTCTTGGTACGTACATAGTTGAGCTATCGACTGTCATTTACTTGGGCTTAGACGTGTTTTGTTGGTAACCTTTGCCGAGTTGATAGGTCTGCTTGTCAAGCTGGGTGTAAGACTTAATAGGAATTCCCCAACAACATTAATGTCATCAACAAAATTTGTCTCTTCATTAACAGCTTAAGAATTAAACTACATTGCAAATAATTAAACAATTAAATTTACACCATGATCATTTTTTTTGGTAAATCCATGAGGTGTTCCGTGTTTTTCTCCGTCCGTTTAATGGTCCGGGTCCACCCGACTAATCCCCGTTCGTTCCGGGAGGCACGGGAGCTGGCCCAAGAGGAATAGTCACTTGTGGATGGGAATCAAACCCGGATTCTCCCGAAATTCTTTATCACAAAGAAAGTTCACTTGCCACTTGAGCTACCCATTGGACTTCCATGATCATTATTATGGAAGAAAAATGTCATTTTCTCTGGTAATTACAATTGTGATGGCGGTTTTGCAGCGTAACTCCATGCAAGACTTGGATAATGTCTTCAGTCTAAGAATTGAATTGGTCATGGGGTCAGTCTCATACAAATAACTATAGTGTATGGAAGCCTATGGCAGAGAGCCAAATCGGCAAGTAGTTAATGAAACCAAGAAACTGGCGAACAGAGTTCCAATAATGCGTCATTAGGATGGAAGACTTCATTGCGTGAAAACGAAAGGTCGTCTTGACTTGTAATTATCTATGGTTGTCACCAAGTCCCCGGCCAAGATATAATATTGTAGGGCAACTCTAACCAAATTGATCGATTTATAATCACAAGATTCTTTTATTGACTTTCTTACTTTGAGCCGGTCATAGAAAACCTAAGATGATTTATTTGGTTGTGGCCCTTTTATCAACTAAGGTCATAAGGTAGGGTGATAAGTGTTTAATTGTGTTATTTGTTATGCATATTTTGGTGCATGAATAGACCAATTTTGTGCTTTAAATGTGGAAAATAAAGTTTGTTTAAAGAATTGAAGTGGCTTGAAAATTCAATCCAATTCTCATTGTGATTGAATTTCCTCAAAGGGTAAGCTCATGAGTATTTTTTTTTTTTTTTTGAAAACATAAAAGGAATTCATTAATAAGCTTCAGAATACAGAGTAAAAGAGGGAGGAGAAGAGAGCCACTCCCTGCCATCAGTCATAGAAAGGGATTCCCGGGCTAACAGATGGGCAATCTTATTCGCTGATCTTTTAGCAAATGAGATAAAAGTATTAGGCAAAGCTGATAAAATATCTTTAACATCTAATAATATTAAATCTAACTAAGTATTGCGCACCACACATCAACAAGATAAAAGCACAACTTATTCACAAATATCAATAACGATAACTAGGTTTCCTCCCCTTTATGCAAGAACTACCAATAGAGCATCTAGATAGATAATATTACTACCCTAACTCAAGTCCTAAATAGAACTACTCACACATATATATTTAGCACAAACAAGGTGAAAGCACGAAAGGAAAGCATAAACATAACAAATTGAAAGAGAGATGAAATTAAAAAAAAAATGAACTTATCTATTGAAAGTAAATGAAGAATTTCAAAATGGCTACTCCAATATTCGATTACAACCTTAGGAAATGTTGATCTTCCGTAATCTAATGCTAATCTAGGCTAATGAAATGTAGAAATTGAAAGGAAAATGATGAGTTCTCACTGTATAGGGTTCTAAGTCTTTAAAAAAGAACTAAAATGAACTTAAATCTGTAACAAGGCAGAGGGTCTATTGCACAAGCGATGGCACGAGCTTGTCCACCTCGTGTCCGGAGACGAGCCGTATCACGGGCATGGAGCAGTTCGTGAGTGGAGACGGGCAGTCCCACAAGTGTGGGGCTGCCCATGCGACTTCCTGATCCAATGTTGCTCCAGAGCGTTTCTAGCTCCAAACTTGACTGAAAATGTCCCAAGATGCTTCAATTCTTCACTTGTGACAAGATATATATACCTAAAAGACAAAATTGCACGGTTAAGTCTAAATTCAAGCAAGTTCAAGGGCCGTATGTGAACAAAATAGGCTAAGTAAAGGATAAAATATAGACAATAAAACGCTTATCAAATGTAATTTTGTTTTTTGAGTAACTTAAAAAAAAAAATCACAATCATTACTTAAGATGCGTATTGAATAAACTCCAGAATTTCTACGGTGAATGAAATTTTATGAACATAAATATCCAAGTATGATCGTATATTGTGGTTTGAATCAACTTAATCAATCACAATCATTTGATTTGATATATAAAATAGACATGACAACAATTTTCTTAACCTAACAATGGGGTGGATGGCTAGACTGACCAAAATCCTTCAAACCACAAAATGGGGGCAACCAAGCTGCAATCATTATTGCATGGACCATGGTCCACACCAAAAATAAAAAATACATTATTTTTGTACTGAAGGTACATTATTTTTATACTATAGATACATTATTTTAGGGTATATATATTATTTTTGTACTAAAGGTACATTATTTGATATATACTATCAAATAATGTACCTACCTTACAAAAATAATGTACCTTCAGTATAAAAATAATGTACTTTTTATTTTTGGTCCACACAGCTGTGTGAACCATGGTCCATGCAATAATTTGCCACCAAGCTGATAGCATGATACCTAAGATTATACTTATCGCTACAATTTTTCTTATCTTTAAAATTAGATCCTAGTATTATTATATCAACATATTTTATAAAATAAAATAAAAAAATCTTTTTACATGGATTGTACAAATCAAGTGGTTTAATGGTCTAAATTTATGCAAGTACATATTTTACTATATAAAAGTTATATTGACATAAAATGCACATTTCACATTTTTGTATAAAGTTTTTATATATTTTTTAAAATTTTTAAATTACATAGGCAAAAACCAAATAGTCAAATATAAACAATCAATAATTAATTTAAAAAAATAAATTATATATTTTTATAGGGACTCTATGGTCGGTATAGAAATCTAAGAAATATTTTTTGAAAAAATGATTCATTTCTCGGAATACAGTTTCATTTTCTAATATTCGGCTAAAAATTTAAAAAGAAAATCATTTTTTTTCTATTTGACTACAAATTAGAAAACTATTTATTATTTAATTTCTTTTTTGTATTTGGTTCATATTTCACAAAAATCTATTATAAATTTATTTATTTTGAAATATTAATTATTTTAATAATGATAATAATAACTATTTTTTAAGAGTTTAAAGTTTGTGTTTTTATGCTTATATTATGATTTTATTTAATACTTAAATAATTTTATAAATTAAAATTTATATAGTTAATTAGTTATAAAGATTAACAATAACTATAAATCTATAATAAAGTGATGTAAATAAAAGTTCTTATAGTTATAACTTATTATAATAAAATAGATGAATTGATAAATATAATAATTTTGAACTAAAGAAATTATTATTTTTTTTTTTAAAAAACTTTTTTTTTTTGAGTAGACTCTGTTACAATGTAGTATCTGTTCATAGCTACTTTCTCAACCTAATGAAGCACAAAGAGTCAACAGTTGCCTACACTGAGGCTCGAACCCACTCCCATCATCCATGTACCCACTCCCATCATCCATATAGGAGTGTTAACCGGGACACCGGATGCAACTAGACCACAAGGTCTTTGGCTTAAAAACAAAAAAAAAAAAAAAAACCTTAATTGTTAAACAAGTTTTAAAAATTTTGGGTTG
>NC_044926.1:3296742-3390201 GCF_003576645.1 Ipomoea triloba | reverse complement strand
CCTCTCTCTCTCTCTCTCTCTCTCTCTCTCTCTATATATATATATATATATATATATATATATATATATATATATATATATATTTATTTATTTATTTATTTATTTATTTATTCAAATGCGACGGGGAGCTCCCATGCGGTCATGCGGCCTAATCTGCGTCGTTCGATTTCGTTAATCCAACTGGAAATCGCATATGTTTAAGTGTGGGTATTATGGTAATTTTAGTATCTATATTACGTGAATTGAAATGGTGCATTTTAGTACATAGTGTGGTGCGTTTGAATACATACTGTGGTGCGTTTTATTACGTATGTTGGTGCATTAACTGTGTTGTGGAATGGTGTGTTTTAATCTATTCGCTGGTGCATTTTCATACTTAGAATGGTATGTAACTGTGTTGTGGAATGGTGTGTTTTAATATGTCCTCTGGTGCATTTTAATACGTAGAATGGTGTGTATTTTAACACATGTGTTTCTAATAAATGTGTTGTGGAATGGTGTGTTTTAATCCGTCCTCTAGTGCATTTTAATACGTTGAATGGTGTGTATTTTAACACATGCATGTTTTCTAATAAGTGTAATAGTGCATGTTTATAATCTAGGATTAAGATTTTCAACGAATGGAATTGTGCATTTTAACACACGTTGTGGTGCATTTTAATACGTAGAATGGTGCATATTTTAGCACATGTTTTCTAATATTTGTAAATAGTGTATGCTTATAATCTGACATGAGGCACGTTGTGATACATTTTAATACGTAGAATGATGCATTTTATCACGTATATTGATGAATTTTAAGTGAATAAGTACATTTGGTTATTGTATGGAATTGTGTGTTTTATCGGTCCTCTGGTGCGTTTTAGTACGTAGAATGGTATGTTTTGTAACATATATATATTGCGCGTTGATTTGATGACTTGATCTGATCTAATGGCTGAAAATAGGCCGCACGGCCACACCTAATGACCAGGCCGCACCTAATGATGACTATATATATATATATATATATATACACACACACACACAAACATGATTATGTAATACGATTTACAAAATGAAATAATTATTATATTAAAAAATGAGATGTATTGTAATCATAGCCTTTATCTTGTAGCCATCACCGGAGAAACTGATCTTATTCATAATAGAAATAATACAAAGGAAAGGAGGAAGAAAACAATGTAGAGAGAAAGTAACACCAATCTTTCATTCATCATCATTGAGTACATTATACAAGGTGTATATATATATAATTACAAATTGTAACAAAAAATATAAATGAAGCCATAAATACTACCGTTACATAATAATGTCCACATAATGATAATATTTATAACAAGATGGAGTTTCTTCAAAATTAGCAAAGGCAATTAACCAAACACAAAACTAATTACTAATACAATATTTTGGAATTTTGGAATACCCAAAAGAGGAAAGCCAATCAAAAAAATGATTAAAAGCCTTGAAATTGACTAAAAAAAGTGCATTTATTAACGAAAAATATGTTTATTTGTATATTTTAATTTTAAATTTAAAAAATTAAAAATTTAAAAATAATAATAAAGAATTAAAATAAACAAAGTAAACTTTTTATTCTATGTGGCATAATATATCTTTTTTATTCTTTAAAATAAAAGTTCAAAAAAATACATGAATTTTAACGTGCAAATGTTTCAAACTAGCCTTTATTTGGGCCACCGTGCCTATCCAGCCCAATAAAGTTTGGGCCAACATGTTTAACTTCTTGCACCATCCACACTTAGGCTAAGGCGTATCCAATAAAATGAGCCCCGGAGTCCCATGGTCCCATCAATAATAAAAATATGTAAGGATAATATAAAAATTCATATTCCAACTTTATTTCTAAAAAAGATATGAAAAATAAAACACCAAAAGAGAGTAAAGAATTTATTTTCCTCATTTGAAAATTCCGTTTTTGTTAAAATAAATTATCCATCAACCAAACAAATAAACTCTATTTTTTTCAAATTTAAGAAAAAATTCTCTTAAAATACTATTTTCCTGTGAACCAAACAATAAAATATTTCATTAAGTTCTGCAACAGGTGCATTAAATTTTCACACTTTAGGTGTGGCTTTACAGAATGAAGAAGAAATCACCTGTACACACAACACCATTAAAATCATGTGCTAATGCTACAAAAGAGATGAGATTTCTATGTAAATACCAAGGGTTTAACTATAAGGAAACCTAATTGACTTCAATATCCATATCCTGATTCATCAGAGGTTCCCACCAGGATACTTCAACTATATAATTGCTGTTCCACACAAAATCTCCCTAGTCTGAAACCTAGCTACAGGATCAAAATTTCAATCCCATGGGGAACCCACAAGCCTGTTCCAACTTCTGGCATGGAAAGGACAGTAGATCAGAGCCATTGGAGATGCACACAATATGGCCAGCAGTTGAGAAGCCACTCCAAACAAGCAGTAAATGAAATAAAATTAAGCCTTCAGCGCGATTAGGACAAATAACACGCTGTAGAGTAAAGACTACATGTCTGCAACAACAGATTGCATCTAGAAAATTCTTCCCATTGCATAACAACCAAGAACTCGCAGGAAAGTTGCAAATTCCTGCCCAAAAAAAAAAAAAAAAAAAGTACTCAGAAAATATGCGTGGATTGAGCTGCAGTTTAAATTAATGTCCACTTGTCCAGAGTTTAAGATTTTATCTCTCATTTTAACTTATGTTCCTCTGTAACTTATCATAACCATAGGGATCTTCTAATATTGCCATGACCTCCTGTCTATACAATAAGTTACTTCTTTGCTTCAGAAGGTCTGTTTGAGCAGTAATATTTCACATGTTTCCAGTAAAAATTGAAAACCAGACCTGCAGATGCCCCAAAGCATTTTGAGCACGTGGTTCTGCCATTGATGCCTCAAAATCAATATAGAATAGGTAGTCAAAATACCTACAATCACAAGTGAGCCAGTAGTCAGCATGGAGCCAAGGAGCCAAATTGTATGCTTGGGTCTATGAGCCAATATGCAAAAAATAAGTAAACTTCTCAGGCCTGCTGTATTAAAAAGCCATATCTGAAAGTTTTCTTTCTGAGTCTAACTCCAATGAACTCACAGGCAGGTCAGAATATATATCTTGTAGGATTTTAACCCGCCAAATAAGCATCTTTTTTTTTTGGTTCAAAACTTCAAATATTATGTCAATAAGTAGCGCCAATGAATGATACAATTTATCAAATTTCAAGTCAGCAGAATTAATTTCCATAATTTTGTATAGGCTCCAAAACATTAGAAAATGGCACTCACTTGGCAGTCCCCATATTAGAGTCATCAACAACCCTCAGTGGCTGCTTTCTCTGTGGCCGACTTTCAATCTGAAGATGTGTATGAATGAAAATGGTTAACTGTTATTTTGCTTTCAAGAATAATTTGTCAGAAGGCACTAGGGTCATGAATCTTCTCCTGGTTTTGTATATTCATGAAAACAATTTGTGAGTTCAAGAAATTAAATGTGTTACTTTGTGTAAACAGCCAGTAGCTTAACCAAGGTTCAAATTTCACAGAGGACATTCATAGTTTTACAATTTTTCTAGACTTTTCCAATAAAGTTGCACATTTTGTCAATGAAGGTACCAGATTTCTTGTTGATGTTACATATATCATTGGTGAGGGTAAAAGATTAGCAGCGTCCAGTATCAACATACTCCGTTTCAAAGAAATTTCTCATTCTCACAACATAAACACTGAATATGAGATACCTTCGTCAAATTGATGCCCCTTAATGCAAATACGGCCAATGCTTTAAATAGAACTCCTGGTCCTTCATCCAAACAAAATACAATACTGGTCTGGAAATGAGAACGCCATTGAGTTACAGATGAATCTAAAGAACATGTAACAAGATCAATGAAAGGAAAATCATACCTTGAAAGGTTTATCTGTCCTTGGAATTATGGGGTCTCGGGCTAGTACCAAAAAACGAGTAACGTTGTCAGAGTCATCCTGTAAAGCCCATTATTTCCACCAGTTTCAAAACCACATTGTATAGGAAATGGTAAAACGCAGTTCATAGTCTTTATTCCAAGAAGACAAGTTCAATTCATAGTGCTCACTACAGAGCCTTATCAGAACTGTATTTTTCTCAGGGTTATGTATTTAAATGGCAAAGTTATTCAGTTATACATTATTTTGTTTAGGGTTTGGAAGGAGAAAAGAGAGAATGGCAGTTTAATCTCATCTTGCAAAGTAAAAGATTAAATGTATATTTCATGCCGCTAATAACTGGCACATTTATATATATCTTCCATAAACATAAAGATGCTCATACCTGAATCCTTTCAGCTAATACATTAAGTCCATAAATTTGTGCTGCTCGAGGACTTGCAACAACCCCTGCATCCATTGCTCGCTTTGATGCCACAAACTGGTACAGAAGATAGAAAAACCAATTTGGAGTGTGATATGCAATGCAGATAATATGGGAGGGACTGTCAAGACATGCTGATTAAATCACCTGTGCAGCAACAGCTGGATCATCACCATTTTCCTGAACAACACCTAATTTACTTAGATATATATCACATTGAGCAAGTGCCTGCAAGACAGGATATAAGTCAAAAGACATGTTTCCTTGAAAAAGAATCTCATTAATTAGGTAAGTATTCGTATTTACATAAATTGGACAGCAGACCTGTGGGTGGCTTATGACCCGTTTTAAGTCCTCCATTTTGACACCTGGATTTGCTAGAAGGCAGAAGTTAACAGCCAACTGAACCTCGCCCACAATATTCAGCCGATGACGAAGAAGTAAATCATAGTTCCTGTGGATGCTACCACTTAAAGTATTCTCAATAGGTAGAATTGCTTTGTCAGCCAACCACAACTCAACAGCCTAGAGAATATATTCCAGAAGAAAGCCAAAAGGAATGGTGGATTAATACCCAACCACAAACTGGAGCAGTTTTTCAACTAACATTTAGAGCAAACTAATTTGCTAAGAAGGTATTGGCATGTATTCTAACGAATTTGTTATTTTTAGAAATAAAAATAAAAACCATGTGAAAAAGTATATTACAGAGTACATCTTTGTTCTTCTTAAATGGAATGCATAACAGAGTAACATATAGTTAAATACCACCTTGAATGCATCTTCAAACTCATCACAAGGGACTGTCTCACATTCAGGGTAGGCTTTTAGGGCAGCATCTTCGCTGTATGTACCTGGGATCCCCTGCATTAAACAAACCAAAATGGGAAAGGTTTCAATGCCACTGAGCTTGATTTTTTACTGACATAAACATTAGCAACTCATACATAATCCTCGAGCATAATACCTTATATGATATTCGCATCTTTGAACCATTATTCTGAGAATGAGAAAAATCAGCCACAGATAATGGCCCTGGAATAAGTAGAATGAGAAGTATGTTAAACTGTTAAAGAGCATTTGAATTAGTTTCAAATTAAAGGAATCTAAGGAGCCAAGGAGGAACTAAAGGACATTCAAGCAAAATGCAAGTTTTCCAATTTGTTTTAATTTCATGTTTTGGTGAAAAGGGAGGGAGATGAGCAAAAAATCAATGGAAATATTCAGTACCCTTAATTCTATAAGTTGCTATATGTATAGGTGATAATATCAGGCAGATATGCCTAGATCAACTTCAATTTAGTATCTGAAACCATTTGAGCATTTACATTTATACATTAGATGTGTTTGAGGTGATCTTATTACACAGACCTAATCTTCCTTGCTTTTCTGAACATGTTACACAATTAAGAAACTTCATATCTAAAAAGGTACCAATTAAGTAGCAAAGACAAAGAAACCCACTTGGCAAAGAGTTAAAGTCCCTGTTCAAGTTCTTGGCAAGCTTAGAATCCGTCTGATGAGCAATCTTTCGCAGCTCAGCAGCAGAATTTGATGTGCTCTCATCGTCAACAGACCTTACCACCGCAAGGCAGGCTGATGATGAACCTCTTGGAGGCCGGAAACCCAACTCTTTCACACCAAGGCACCCAAAACTCAATCCACTCTTCAAATTCAAAGCCATCAAACCATCAAGAAAGAACAGTCCCAGTCCAAAATTCAATCTTTCAATCCAAAAGAGACAGGAAAGAAAAGAAAGAATGTGTATATACCGTGAATGAGTGGTGGGTTGGTGAACTTCAATGCAGGGTTTCGTTGAGGACTTTATACAAGCACCTGAATTGCGTCAAGAAATGTTAGGTGAAAGTACAGCGTTGCGGACGCTGGAAAGAATTAACAAATAGTTTTTGGTGCCATGGCTTTGAAGAGTCCATATTGAGACGAGTTTTCGTTGCACAGAGTTGTTAGTGTCGACTGTCAAAGTATGAGTTGGCGACTTGGCCTCTTGGCGCTGCCATTGTAGGTAAGATTTTGTGCGTTTTGTACACAGAACAAATGTATGGGACCCATGTCTATGGTTGATTGTGTTTGGTGATCATTAAAAAATTAAAATTTCCAAAAAAAAAAAATTATGCGTGTAGAATGAAGATCCGATCCTATCCAAACTTTCTTAGATTGGATAATCTAATCATTAAAATCGTCAAACATACCATCCCTCCGGGGCTGTCTCGCGAAGATCTTCGATCTGAACCTTCGCCTATGCGTGTAGGTTATTGCTAGTTTAATGATTACTTAAATCGCTAATTTGTTATAATTAATAATTTTTATTAGTGGCCATAGACTCATAAAGATTCATAATTGTTACCGAGTAAAAATTTATATTATTAAAGATAATTTTAATTGAAATTTTTTATATGAGTTTTTCATATAATTTTACTTATTTGAAAGAAAGATGTGAGAGGATAATGAAAAATAGAAATTACTACTCGTATATATCTAGATTTTGTTAGATAAAAGAGGAAAGAATGCATGCACACCTAACAAAGGCTTCAAGGTGATCGCTAGTTTCAACTATTTTTTTTTTTCTTTTTTTGCTTCAACTTGACAAATGATTAACAAAAAGCTCTTTAAAATCTTAAAATTTTTGTGAATGTCATTATATTATATTTGTTAGAATTATATATTCCAATATAGTGGGGCTAAGTTGTGACTTTGTGGATTAGTTCAAAGTGTGAATACCGGACCAAGCACATCGATAGTAGCGGAGTGGGTTGGCTTCCTAGCCTAGGGCATATATATGATCTAGAAGAGAACCACAATTTCATCTCATTATTATAAAGGCTATTAGAGTTTTAACTCGATCAATAGTAATATGTTGTGTGCTTGATAAAGCATATTTATATGGAGCTGAGTAGTAAATTGAATATGTGTGCGGTCTTAGTTGATTTCACATCACTTTATTTTAATAACTTTTAAATAATTATTTGAATACTAAAATAAAAATAAAATAAAAATAAAAATAGCCAAATTGCACACACAAAATTAGTCATTAGTAGGAGCATGTGATATTAGAAGTAAATGATCAATTCTTGATGTCTATCATTCAACCAAAACAAACATTATCCACTCTATGAACCAGTCTTGTCACACTAATAAATTATCTTATGCTAGTTAACATAAATCAATTGATAATTACAAAAATATTGTGAGTATAAATTTTGGGCCTAGAGTTGGTAGTCATAAATTCAAATCTCTCATGTACTACGTACTTGATAGTATGTACTAAAAATTATTGTAATGAATATTCTTATCAATATTCATTGATAATTCAATTTTGTAATACGCTACATTACATATCCATCGTCTCAAAAAAAAAAAATTATATTACATAACACCTGCAAACACACAAGAGTAATTAATAAATTGCAATAAAGTATAAAAATCAAAATTAAAGGACCTATTAAATCATAATAATAACAAACTTAAGTTTTAATTTTACTTCTTCTCCTAAAAGGTTGAATCTCCAACCTCAACGCCCCTCACAACTCAGCCTAGCAGAGCATTTGAGAGAATATAAATCACAGTAACTAAATGGCTCAGCATACAAGGTCAAATGTCAGTGCGCATAAGGTATTTGCCCACTTTAGACATAATCCACACGCTGTCACTACCACTACCGAGATTCGAACCTTAGACAGGTTAGTTAACTCTTTCCTTCGCCACAAGAACGGCCTAAGGATGGTTGTGGTCCCTCAGACCAGCTTTAGAAAGTGATTCATGAAGACAAGATGGGTATCTGTCGCCGATAACTAGCTTCTTAAGATATGTACGTTCTTTGGGTTTCTACTCCCTCCTTTCTCACAAAAAGGATGAAGTCAATCCATGCATTCTAATTCTTTTTGTATAGAACATTCAATATTCTAATTATTGTGAAACTAATTCAAATTACACTACAATTTAAATTAACAGATTGCACATACAAAGTTTATCTAAGAGAAATCAATCTAATTTTTGGTTACCAAGTTTTATGAGAACATGACTTGGTCAAACTGCGAAAACCACATGAACAGTAATGTCTTTATCAGTTTTGCTACCTATCTTCCTCAAACGTTCATCAACATATATTTGATCATTCATTCCATCAATTCTTACCTAACATACACACACACATATACGTTCATGCATATATATGCACCAGAAACATGATCAATATGATCTTTTCCCAAGCATGCATGCACATTGCATATAGCATAGTCGACAAGAGCTAGAACAGATATATCATACATGATTATATCAATATTATCGGTGTGTCAGTATCAATAATTCACTTAGTAAAAAATTCTAGAAGATAACAAAGAAATAGAAGGATAGAAGTGAAAAAGAGAGAGATATTGACGCGGCTCAATCAAAAACACATGGCTATATATGATTTCATGTGGAGTATTTAGCCATGTATCTTCTGATTGAATCGCATCAATATCTCGATCTGCTACTCTACTTAACTGCACTATCGTTACGTTTCTCCCCCCATTCGATCAATTCCCAGAATTGAATTAATGATAGTGCCACTGGTCGCCATGGAAGCAGCTGCCTTCTGAAGCTCGATCTGCAATTAAAATTCTCCTGAATTTTCTTTTTTTCCTGAATTTTGAGATGATGAAATGCGTGATTGATTTGAATAACCAGGCCAGATTTTTCATAGAAAGATGAGAGTTGTAGGAATCTGGGCGGATAATGTATGGCCATGGCCGGCCTCCAGATCCTCTTTCCTGGAACTCATACATATGATATGAGAGGAATATTTGTGGTTTTGGAGGTTTTATTTGTTCCTGGAATATTATATTATCTGCACCTACACTCTCCCCTATCCTAACCCTAATTAATTAATCATCAAAACGTGGAGGGACGGCCCGGCGGCCATCACGGAGGACCCACCGTGACGCTTCCATCTCCTCCCACACAACGCTTTAACATCCATCATCACTATTCACTAATATAAATCTTATCACCATCCCTAGCTAACCCAACTACTCTAACCGCTTCATACTAAAGATAAAATTAATAGGAATCATCATTTAAGAGTCAAACTCTGTAACTTTACACAATTCATCAAATTGATGAAAAAATATCTTTTTTTAAAGGCTGCTCCATACTCAAAGCTAAGGATTGAACCCTTAACAATTTAAGACTGATGAATGAGTCCCTTCCATTCAACCACACCTTCCAAGTTGTAAAAACATCTTATGTTGTACAAACAAAAACACAACAATGTTTTTAATAGAACAAATCTTACAAAGGAACACACTACTAAAGAAAGAAATCTCTTGGGTGGTCGAAAATAACAACTAGATTACTATGAAAGATCATCCAATAACCTCGAAAATCCTTAAATTAGAAAAAGAAAAAATCAACAAGAAAAAAAGTCAAGTCATGAGGGAGGGATACAGTGGTGGGTTTAATGTGTAGTAGTAATAGTAGTTCTGCTGTCACTGCCAGCGGCCCATTCAAGTTCAACTGCTACGCGTACAACTTAACATTATTAATTTAATTTGTTCCTTTTTGCTAGTCTACTAGTCTACTGCTAAGGATTCGATTTTATTCTCATCTTCCATTTTTCACTCACACGTACTATATATAACGGGTATCTTCATATAATCATATCAAATGAAGTCAAACAATTTGAGATTTCCTACTTTGTACGATTTTATATAGCAAATCAATGTCTTACAAATTTCCTAAATAACATTGCATTGTCACATTAATCAGTCTTTTACACCAAATACAATCTTTTATGATTGTACTAAATTTTTTTATTTTTTTTACAATGTCTATGCAAAAGGTACATTGCAAATCAATGTTCTAAAATTTTCCTAAATAACATTGCATTGTCACGTTAACATTTATTACCTTAGCCAAAGTTGCTAAAGACTGGTTCTCCAGTTAGGTTTCCAGAATGATTTGATTGAATATAAACCAACCCATTTGGAACTAGTAATGACAATTATGGCAACAGAAATGGCAATGGAACTTTTTTTCACCCAAACAACTTAGTACAAGGGACAAATTGCTGCCTAGGTTTGATTAGACAACAAAACCACAACATAGTACACTTATTGGCAACAAAGAAGGCGCCAATTAACGCAAGAATATATGAATCGTCCAATTGATGAACACACACAGCTAAAAACATCCTCTGCCCTACTCCCACGCCCTAATAAATGCAAACCCCATTAATGGCCTTTCATCAGACCTGTCCGCTCTGGTCTTTGTAACCCTCTCTTTTACGTTTCCTTTACTTAATTTTTCCCAACTCCCTTTCTTGAGTAGTTGAACAATTTATTGCCCCTTTCTTCAACCTCCCACCCTTCAATTCTTTTTTAATTCCCATTCCCACATTTCAATTCCCATTCCACTCTCTTCTCTCCCCTTTGGTCACTTTCATTCCCTTTGGTTGGTAGTGCTTGTGACTCTATCATGGAGTTTTTTTTTTTTTTTTTTTTTTTTTTCAATTAATGGGTTGTTTACTTGTTTTGTTTGTATATATGCCAGATAGATGATTGCACGAGGTATTGGTGCGGTTCAATGAGAAAGCGATCAAGGGTATTTCTTTACCCTACTTTTTGATTGAGCCGTGCCAATATCACGTGTTAATGGAGTTGGGACACTTTTGTGCCCCATCACCATTATTCAGATTTGGGACTTTGTATATATGGAAATGGTTTTTTTTTTTTTAATCTTCATTCTCCCCTGGTAAGATGATCTTTTGCCATGTGCCTGAATTGCCTTCTTATTACAGATTCCTCATTCAACTCTCATTGTTTCCTTTCCCTGTTTTTTTTTTTTTTTACTACTGACTCTGTTACAATGCAGTATCTGTTTTTCCTTCCCCTGTTTATTTCTGCAAATCTTAGTTTCTTGACTATCTTTTGTGGTACTTAACAGGTTGAGGATGCCCTTACTGCACAAGTTCCTGGGGAGAATCCTGAATTTAAGAGTGACTTGAAGATGAAGATGTCTAGGAATAGAGGGGCACAAGAATCTACCATAAACTGTGTTTCTTTTCCACTTTTGCACATTAATGGCATATAGTGTGATAGAAAGTTTTGCTTTTTTTTTTTTCTTTGCCCCTCTCTGGGTCTCTGCAATCTTCAAAATGTGCACATGAAGTAAAGGCAAAAGGTCTATAGTAAAACCAATACTACCCTGCAAATCTATATGATTTTCTTTTCATCTTTGTCAGATAGATAGTGGGGAAACTGGAAAAGCAACAAGATTTTCATATGCATTTATAAGATTGTGTAAAGAAGGGAACACTAACGGACTTACAATACAATGAACACGCTTAACAATTTGTCATCTATGTTCCCTTCTCTGCTATCCATTTCCCTATCTCTTGTGGTGTATCGATGTATACGTAGTTTCTGTATCCTAACGTGGTAAAGAGAGTTGCAGGCATGATTGCTCGACGCTGCAGCCTGTATTCAGAATACAGCGTTCCACAAAGCTTTCTCGTCCTCCCTACAACGTTCGTGGACCTCTCTTATCCTCCCGACTGACCTGCATATCCCGCTGCAGGTCCAATCAAATGAAGCAACACAAATGTTGCCCGCCTGAGCCTTCCATTCACAATCTGCAACAAAGTGTGCTTTTAATGAGGCAGATGTTTGTAAATGACTAAATGGGGGAATGGGGAGAGTAAGTATTAGTATAGTCCAAAGTAATATGATTTCTGAGTTTATGATAGTCTGTTTTTGTAAATGGTAACTTACCAGGAGGAGTCCCACAGCATAATCTTCTGTCATCAATGTGATGCACATCAAGCCCAATAAACCAAGATCCCAGTGAAACATCCTCGTTAGCATATTTGTGCAGCACATGCCTGTAGCAGGTGAAGAACATTAATTCTCGTCTTTGTCTTGTCAAAACAAAAAGAGAAAAGAACCAAGAAAACAAAACATCAAGACAAATGCTTAACTGGTGTACTGAAATATATGTGGCCAAGTCTTTTGAAATGGCATATATTTGCCCCGTGGCATGGCGAAAATACTTGTTTCCACTATCCCCGAATTTCCAGTATTCTGGTTCATGGTACCTTACTCCCCTGGTATCAAGAAAATTATGATGTTAAAGTCAAATTAACCTCTAGCCTGCGGGCCACAGCTTGATCAACCAGAATACATAATGCGGTAGAAGCAACCTCTGTGCAAGGACGGGACCAGATTTCATGCACCCTATGTACACACGTGGTTTTTTGCGGTGTCTCACTAATATTTCTCCTAGTGTTCCTGCAATGAAATTAAAGAATGAGCAAGTTTGTGCAAAGAGATTGTTAAGGAAGAGGCTGACAAACAGCAGAGGTGTTGGGTGGGGGCCGGTGAAGGGGCCAAGTCCAACACCAGATGGCTAGGGAATTGTTGGGCGGAAGTCAGAATGGCCAAACCCAACACCCTTCCTCTCGAAAATGTGGTGGTACAAGGAAATAAAGTTGTGTCTTCGCTACTAGTTAAAGTTTTTGACGTAATGGTAAGCGTTTGATCCTAACAAGAGGTCACTCATAGTTCATCAAATTTTAGTAAAACACAGAATAGATCATGAGTGTAGCCAGTTACCTATATTTACATGAACATCATCATCAACTTTGATGTAGTACTCTGCATTCCATAGCTTAACAGCAGTGGAGAAGTAAGTCTTTGTCTTAGCGGACAACTCAAGATACCCCTCAACATGATCCTGCTTAGATGGTCACCAGATCTTAGATTTTCTAACTGCTTAAAGTGTGTGCAACGAGAGCAAAATCGGTTGATGGGATTACCAGTCGCAAGAAATCTCCATGCATCTTATCTTCAGCTTCAATGGCATTGTCAAGTATACCACCTAATGTTGCACTGCAGTACAAATTAATGATTCCATTTGATAGCACCCAAAAACATTAACTAGATTGCGAGCCGTTTTGTACATTAACAATATCAGACAAATAATGAGAATGCTCGCCAACATGCAATCATTCGGATGACAGAATTGAAGAATGAATATGATTTGGAGTAAGTTCAGAACCCAATACCCATGGCCAATGACAAAACGAATGATGATTCCTTTCTCTTCTTCCAACTTCTTCCTTTTTTCGCCTATGTGGTTGCATTAAAACAAAACTATAATGAGTAATATATCAGATAACTGTGTGAGTAATCACTAATCAGAATGATTTGGTCACAGGCTAAGAGAGCAAACAAGAAGGAGCCAATCAGAAACCTTGTGGCATCCATGTAGCACGAACTGAATCTCTTCTTTGTCTGCTGCTAAACGCAGTATTGATTCCTATAACCATAAAATATTTTCTTCTGGATGAATCAGTCTTATTGTCCTCTGACATAGGGGAGCCACCTAGAATTGACTCCTGAGCTGCCTTTGCTGCAGCCAACTCCATTTCCAGATTTGATATTGTTTTGTCGAGTGTCCTGCACAGAGTTCACAGTCACTAATTGATACTAAGGCCATCGTGTTGCTCAAAGTACAATACCAAGTCATACCCTTGAAGAGAAGAGGAAGGGAGATGGAGTGGAGCAGAACTCACTGAATAGCATGATGTGTTTTAGAAACTTCTCCAAAAATCTCTTTAGATAACTTCACACCTTTTGGCTGCTGCAAGTAACCGCTCAAGTCAGAATTCAGGAACATCAATATCAAAAAGGCAAAAGTAGGAACCAAGTTGGTCAAGTTGTTGATTTGGTAAACACAAGATTACAAATTCGACTCCCAGCGGAAAAAGCCTATTGGCCTTCTTGATTTGAGCTGGTCAACTATAGGTAACCTAGGCTGGTTTATCTCCTTGTGGTCCTTTGCCAGTTAGGATCATAAGGTAGAGTTTACTTAGTGCACACCTTCAGGTAGTGACTGCGGGTTTCCCTCATCACTCAAAAAGGCAAAAGTGCAAGATTAACCAGGTTTCAAGATTCAAGTTGCAGGTTAATTTCTACAGCTTAAAATTGCTAATAATGGAGATAAAGAAGAGCTTTAAGACACTCACATATTCTGCATTGCAGTCATCTGAACCTAACTTCAGACCTTCATCTTCACCTGTAGCTGTTGCAGTCCCTTGCAATTCAGAAATGGTCCACATCCTGTCAAATTTTAGGTTTAGAGTTGAAAAACCAGAGAGATTAGTAGGCTCACAGCATCATATGTTCCAATGTAAGATAACTAAAAGTACACATAATGTACATCTAGCAAAAGCTTTATTCACAGTAATCACCTCCAAGATTCATTTGAATGTACAGTCATTACTATCCAAATTACATTCAATTTCATATAAGTTCTCAATTTACCAGGAACATGGAGGCAAGAAAGAAGATTGTCAAATTGACTCCAAATATTGCCATGAGAGAATGATAGTAAGAATTAGAAAGTATAGTAAGTTCTAATGGTGATATATAAGAGCATTGAAAACCTTAAACATCAACTGGTTTCTCCGAAACAAGAAATGTCAATGTAGATCCAGAAATTCTAGACCTCCTTCACCATCCAATGAACAAAAATGAGGAAACAAAATGAGAATACTTATAGTGCACAACAATGGCTATGAAACTGCAAGCCAATGAAACAGCAGAAAACTGAACTATTATAAAATCCAAAAAACAAAGATCCACAAACACAGCAAACTTACCCTCCATACATGAAAATCACCAGAAATATGATCAAGTTAAGAAATGTCACAATGGGTCAAGATTCTAATAATCCACGATGAGAAAGATATGAAGTGATTACCTATTGGTGAAGAACATTCCAGCACAGAAGCTACTTAAGCAAAGAAAAAGTGTCCATTTTTTAGAAATTGCACTTCTTGAAGCCAGCTCTCCTCCCCTGCTCTTCAAAGACATTTCCAATTCAATGTCTCCGTGTCTTCCCTTGCTCATCAAAACCCCATTTTGAAAATTGGGTTGCAAGAATCAAATCAAATCAAAGCGCCCAACAGGCCCAGAAAGGACAAATGATGATCAGAATGTAAACACAGCTGTTTGACAATGAGTTACTGGGGAAAAAGATACTAATCATAATAAGGGTTGCCTTCCCCCCCCCCCCCTCTCTCTCTCTCTCTCTCTTGAGTGCTCTGTACTCTTTGAAGGGAAGGGACTTGGAGCAGAAGTGAGAGGAGACCTCCTAACTGCCAAAAGATCACACACACCAAATTTACCAAACTGTCCATGTCAGAACCCAGAAGTCCCACTCCCAGCTCCCATGCTACATGTCCTCTTTTTAGCTCAAACACCATTCTGAACTCTAATTTACAGTCACATAAACAGTAAACACCATTAACATCCTTAAAATCGATACTAATCACATTCATTTGACAACAAATGAATGTGAATATATGCTGGAATGCTTTTCAGAGGCTATATAGTAGTGTGACAGGGATTTAGAATATGCTAAAAAGATAAAAAGATGGGACTCTAATCAAATTAATTAAACTGTTGACTTAATAATCACAAAATTATAAAATCGACTGTAAAGAATTACCTTTTTTATCTTTGTAGGTTAAAGTTACACTATTTGAAAACAAAGAATCTCCTTCATTATCTAAAAGATAAAAAAGCTATAGAATTTAATGCCTTAGACATGTCACATGTGTAAATGCAAGAACCCAAAAAAAGAAAAAGAATTGGTTTGTACCCAGTACCCCAATACAATTGTTAATGATTATTTAGTACGTGTATTAAGCAATCACGTGTGATGTCTTTGTTATATTACCACCTTTTTTTCTGATAAAATTGCTTTATATAGTCAGATATGAAAAGGGGAGTAAATAGCAATTGTAATTAAGAAAATTAATACGGTAATATGATTGCGATTATTATTATTACTTTTTCCTCTCTTTTTTGCAAAAAGAGTTGAAATAGCAATTAAGAGGTTGGCTTGTGGACCTCATGGTGGAAGACCACACAACAGTGAAATTGACGACTTTTGGTTTTAGGCAAATAAATTTGTAGTACAGTACTATATATTAGTATTGTAATAAGGAAAACGTTTTATTAATAATATATTTTATAGTCGAATTAGAGCATGTAATAATCTTAATTTTGTGATATATTTTGTGTTTTTATATTTAATTAATTATTTTTATTAAAAACTACTCCGTAATGAAAATTATATCATTTGGAATGTTTCACATTTAATTTGAAACATGTGATGTGTAATACCCAACTAAGAGTACTGAGACATGATTGATCACCCATGGCCCAACGGTGGGAATAGTCTAGGAGCATTGTCCTGCAAAATTTCTTCAGCATGTGATCAATGGGGCACGTGGCATATTACAAGCTGGTGTTATTTGCATGTTTGGTCCTAAGAACCTATCCATGTTTTTTTTTCACTGATCATGAAAATGAATATACTACTAATGAAATTTAAATTCCAAAATAAAATAAATAGAACCATATTCCAAATAAAAACAATTAACTTAGTATAAAGTGGAGAAAAAAAATTGAAGCCATAAGCAAAATCATAGATTACACCTCAGTCCACAACACTTCCTAAAAGCCATCTTTTTATAGAATAAAGTTTTTGGTAAAAGGTGACTTTACACCTAATGTCAAAATTTTCAAAAGTTACTATAGCCATCTCTATCTCTAAAATATTTTCACTTTGTAAGAATTATAAATTTTATAATTTTTTATAATGTGTGACAATTAAAATCCTTATAAGAGTGCATATGACCTAACACAATAATCATTCTTGACACAAACTAATTTATAGAAGTATCAGGAATTGTATATTAAGCTTCCCTGTTGCCATCAAGAACTTAATTGAAGCCAGTAAGCCACATAGCATCTCTACTGCAAATATCTTCCCACTTTGCTCCCTTGATCTTTTGTTAGTGATGAGAGAAACCTAAACCTCAAGTATATTCAGAACAAGTTCAAATTATGAGATGTCAAAACCATCCTCCATAAGCATATGACACTAACAACCAAATTTTAGATTGAATCATCACACATGAAGCATCAAATTCTAATTGCTTCAGAAATTAGGCCAAAATCACAGATAGAATTGCATGCACTCACTAGAAACACAAAACCAGAAACTTAACATTTAAACTGCATATGCAAGAGAAAATTACTCCGTAATATTTAGGAGATAGTCATCCTAATTCCATTTTATTCATCCCATTCTGCAACACACTCAAAAACCAATATTCATTTGAACGTGAACTCAGTAGAAATTGAAGCAACATGAGTCTATACAAGCACAATTTACCAAATGCCAGTTGCAAAATCGCACTAGTACATTGAAAGGAAGCATGAAACCAAGTTCCTGCAGACAAACAAGAGCAAACATCAATCAAGCCACAAAACAATGAACAGAAGATGCACATGGCCTTTCATTAGTAAATCAAATCTCCATCTGTAGCAAAAAATCGATGCGTTCATGATGACTAGAAAAAGTGTTGAGATTAATATATTCCTAATTATGCATCTCAAGATCATTTATCACTTATTAGCCTCTACCGGCATCATTTATGAGATTAAGTGAAGTTACAATTGACTTGCAATTAAAGCCATAGAACAGTAGTAATTTGCACTGTTAATGAAGTTTTCATTTTAATTGAACTTTTATTGCTAAAAATTGAGCCCTAATTAATACTCTTTTTGTACATCAGTCTATTCAATGAGCAACTAGAACGCTTTCGCTATTACTAAACAGATCAACAACCGATTCATGCGGCTGCGAGACAGGACTAGACGGGACAGGGACAGAGAAGAACATCGCCTTGGCGGCGACGAGTTTCTTCCTCTGCGGACAACGCGGGCCGCGGATCCGGACCGGGGAGCAGGGAAAAGCATCAGCAGGCAAAACGTGAGCCGGAGAACTCGAAGAACGGAGGGGAGAAGAGATCTGGAGCTGGGAAGCAAAGACACGGTGAGTTCTGGCGCTAATTCGCGAATCTCTGAGCTGAGCCAACGCGCCGGGCTTCAGGTACCTGAGATAAGAAGCCGCGGCGGCATCGGACTTTCGAGATGTGCGGCGGTGCATGGTGGAACGTGATGTTGATCTAGGGTTGAGAGATCTAATTGAAGACGAGAGATAGAGGGGAGACTACAGATTTGCAGATGAAGAAGTGGGGCTGAAGGGGTTATAATAGAAATTGAGGCGGGCGATAGGCCATAGGCGGGAAGATAAAGGAGGGAAAGAGTGGGGGGAAGAAGCGGGCTATAGAGCGCGGTTTCAAAATATAATAAAAAGGGTAGAGGCGCCAGATTCTAATATTATTGGGTTGGGCTTTGTGTACGGTGTACGTTTCCACTTTTCCCGGCATTTAAAAGAATTTACCTTATTTTTTTTATTGCAAATTATTTTGTGAATTCGAGTCTACTTTTT
This sequence comes from Ipomoea triloba, assembly GCF_003576645.1. Lineage (NCBI taxonomy): Eukaryota > Viridiplantae > Streptophyta > Magnoliopsida > Solanales > Convolvulaceae > Ipomoea > Ipomoea triloba. Next base: position 3,371,472 of record NC_044926.1, on the reverse strand, counting down.
CAGGGTGAATCCGACTCTAAAATACACAATTTATATATTGAATATTCACAATGTAAGATAGAATCTAACCCCTCTTTTGCGGGTTGGAGATGGTAAGTTCATCAACATACATCTGGATAGATCCGATGTTATAAAATTCTTCATAGTAGCTTCTTTCATACCATTATTTACTCTTTATTGTAGTTGTTTTTGGTGGCGCCGCTGTCAGGGATCAAACCTAGTGATCAAACCCGGGTCACCCGCGTGACAAGCGAGAATACTCACCGTACACTATACTACAACAACTTTTTGTATGTTAACTAACATCTTATGTGTCTACAATTAACATATGTTGTACATGCAGTTAACAATTCATGTGTTTATAGTTATCATGTTATGTATATGTAATTACTATATAATGTGTCTTCAATTTGTTTATATGTAAAAAACAGTTAATTACAAGTACATAATCTAAATGTTATTTTTAATTTGGATCATGATCCACAATACAATGTAGATCATGGTCCATGATATAATTTGCCCTCGCCCCAACACCCAACAATATCCATTTTCACTACTACGTGAATAAATGTTGTATGCTTGGATTTTTTAAAGAATATTTTTGTTGGGTAACAATGGAAACTGCGCAAAGCTACTATTTGAAGGTACTCACTAAATAAGCACAAATCACGTGTAATAGTGTAAACCATGACATAGTGATCTAGGTTAGTTAAATCAAATAAAGAAATTTGTTTTTATCGTTCATTGGGATGGAGTTTAGGGCATAATTTTGAAAAGTATCTAGACACTAAGTTTATGAGACTGGTGAAAGCGAAACAACAATTTGGAGATAGGGATATCAAACAACACAAATAAATATGGAAATTAACAAAATTAGACTTGGGATGATGTAACACATGATTCAATGCCATAACAAATTAAGGGGGATGTGATCACATGTGATGACGCATGTAATCGATACAGGTGCTTCCTCACGGGCATGATGACTCTCGTGACAGTTGCTGAAACCGTGCCATAATCTTGTTATGCTCATTTTCGCGTGTTCTCCTCCAGGCCCATCTCCAATTGACCTTGTGCTCCATTTTTTCATGCACTTTTAGCTTTGATTTTGTCAACTTTGTTCAAATTTACTTCCCCTTCCCTTTATTGTGCAATTTAGATAAACTATACATAAATGTACATTAATTAATCAAATTTCCATGTTAAACTCCTCAATTTATGCACCAAACAAGCTAAAACATGGGGAAATATAGTAAAACAAAAATTAAGTGTGATCACATATCATAAAGTGCACTAGTGTTTTGTCATTCTTTAGAGGTTTAGGGTTAGACACGTAATATGTAACAACAAGCAATTATGTAATAGTATTAGAGAATCAACAAGAAGTTAAGCATTAAACAAGAAGATATAGACAACATACAATAACTAAATAAAACAAGACAAGCATACATTAACAATAGATAAACGATAAGTGCTTTACTGTCCATACTTTTACCCATTTACTTAGCCCATTTTGTGCATGAAATCTCAAAATTTGTGTGAATTAAGGCTTAATCGTGCGATTTTATCTATAGGCACATCCAGTTACAACAGGCAAGGATTTGAATACAGTATAAGTTTGTTTATCTTCATTTCATATCATTACCTTAGCTTAGATTAACCCTTCCCAAGGTTGTAATCGAATATTTGAGCATCACTTTTGGAGTTCTTCATCTATTTTCAATAGATAAATTTATCTTTTATTTTATTGTTCTTACCTTATGTTTATGGTTTTCATTTTATTAATACTAAATATTTGTGAGTAGTTCCATTTAGGACTTATGTTAAGGTAGTTTAATCTATCAATGCGCTTTATTTGTAATTATTGCACAAAGGGGAGGAAACCTAGTAAGGGTTCTTAATGTTTGCGAATAAATTATGCTTATATCTTGTTGATGTGTGGTGCGCAACACTCATTAGCTTGCCTTGAATAAATTTCAATCACAATGAGGATTAGATTGAATTTTCAAGTCACTTATTGCACAAACTCTATTTCTCACTATGCGAATATGGGAAATATGAAGATTTTAAATGCTATGTGTTATTGAAAGACTTTAAATTGAGGCATCACGAGAGTATACTATTCATAGTCCTAATTTTTATTTATTCGACCACAATAGTGGCTTATATACTATAATTCTTGAGTGTATTCCCATTAATTTCCTAGATTGGTGTTTCATTCCCCCAATCATATAGGTTCTTCTGCATCTACAAGATTATGCTCACTTGTCTGAGTCATTGCTTTTCTTAATTGCACTTCATCTTATTCTATTGCATCGTTATTTGTTTACTTACCTTTAATCTATAATTCTCGACTTGCTTAGCTTCTTGCTTATTACTTTATAACTTGGTGACTAGTGCTGTGTTATTACAGATTGTGTGGCATAGCATCCAATCCCCTGGGATGACATTTTACCCATTCACCATTTTACACATCAATAAACACAAACTAATGGATATGAGACTCAAGTCATGGAGCATTCATACGCTAAGATATGATCAAAATATTGAGTAGTGATTATATTGAGTCAGAATTACAACTTCATGCTGATTTGTTTAACTTTTGCCTTTGTTTGTTCATATGACCAATACAATTGAGTACACCACTTTTTAGCTATGTAATGAGTATTACATCAATCTTCTTAATTTCGTATTAGTTCCTATTGACTCTAATTTAATCTAAAATGTTCCAAAAAATATTCAATTCATCATGTTAATCATTAAGAATTTCACCGAATTAAGCAAATGAAGCACATGAAGATCATTTTTGGACAAAATTAATAATATTGCCAAGTAAAGTAAACTTATATGTATAGTATAAATATTAACAATTATATGCACTTATTAAATCATGCAGGACAGATGTATATTCTTTGTATTGTCATGAGGAAGTGTGAAAGTGAAATTTAATTTAGAAAGTCACTAGATATTTATTTAGGTGGTCTGTTAAGGGCCTTCTTTCAAGTATTTATACATTTTACAGTAATTGATAAATAATAAAATAAATATCTGATATTACGACCATGTGGACCGAAATCGAGCCAGAATGTCTAGAGATTTCAGTTGTTGAAAAATCAAATAACTATAGTCACGCCCACGCTACTTTTATTCCCATAAGATTTCCTTCCAAAAAGTTGGCAGTACTTGGAATGATAATAAGCTTAGCCAATTTGATGCCCACTATTGACCTTTCCATTCAATTCCACGAAATTTCAGCGTCCATGGGTTACCAAGATGTAAGTTATATTAAGTCTAATACATGTACAATTCAATTGGTCAACTAATTCAAAATAATTTTTTAAATTTTGTTTCATTAGCTGTCGTAAGGTGTAGGATTAGAATCATACCAAGGATAAAAAGAAGAAAAAAAAGTATGGCGGCCTGAATAATAAATTTGACTTTAGGCTAATTGAAACACGTCCAAAAGGAGTATTTAACTTTTATTAATATTTTAAGTGTAATATATGGTCTCATAGTATTTTAAATGAAAATGCAATTAGGCAGTTCAATTGAAACAAGTGTAATTAAGGCTTAGAATTTATAATTTGTTGCAATTAAGGTTATTACAACTCAATTTCATACTAGGGTTTTAGATTTTACACAAATAAATTCTAATTTTGACAAAATAATATTGACTTTTATTTTTTTCCCCATTTTCATATATCAAAATATCAAAAGTTACGTGTGTGCAAAAAGTATCACTATTCATGCATCACATTGACAAAAAAAAAAGGCATGCCATCTACTATTTTAGTCGATAAAAGAGAATTTTTTTAACATAACATTTGGCTATTTGGTTAATGTTAGTTCACCATAGTATTAAGTGATTAAAGTTATTTTTACTCGAATCAATGCCCTAAAGATTTTTGTTTTCTTTCAAATTTCAATTAATAAGTTTGAAGTCGAAAATTAAAAGTTATTTACCGTGATAAATAACGAGATGTGTCTTTAAATAATGCTTTAAAACTTATTTTAGGTTAATTGAGTAGTTTACCATCTCAAATTTCAATTAATCATAAATTCACAATAGGGTATGTGAGCAAAAAAGCTTAAATTGTAAATTCAGGCGCATACATACTTTTCCATGAACAAAAGAAGGTAAGGTGAGGACGTAAGGTTACCTAATTTTGATGCCTTCCACTCTCTCCGTCTTTATTAAATATTATTGACAAAAAAAAAATAAAATACCATCTATTTTACTCAATGTTATAAATTTAATATTTACAATTATTTTATCGGTCAAACATGTCACGTAAGATATTCATAGTATTGTGTGTGAGCTATTATATAAGAATAGTGTTTATATAGTGCATACCATCGAGTACATCCTTGAATAGTGGTTACAAAAGAAAAATCTTTAACATGACACATGTTAAGGAATTAAATTGTATTGATAGTTTGCTTAAAGTTAAGTTAATAATTTATTAGTTGATATATTATTTAATATGTGTACAAAGAATTTATTTATTCTGTTATTCCTCAATAATTAGGGGAAAAATAATTAAAGTGCGTAAAAGTACAACGAATCAGACCGGGCCAAAGCCCCATGAGCTGTGCCGCAGCCTGAGCCTGGAGCCCTAAGCTTCCGCTTGAATCGAATAGGAAAATTCAAACCCCTCATCAGCGTTTTCTGTGTTCTCCCTTCTAGAAATTCGGCACGCAGCCCAACATCGCCACATCTTCTTCATCATTTCATATCATATCATATGCTCTCCACGCTCCTTCTCCATCTATCTTTCACACTAGACGCCAATTTCCTCACCATACTCTCTGCTCGTCACCTCACCGTCTTCATTGAATGATCTATTCTATTCATAGATAGGGGAACGGGTATTTATACAAGCATTGAGTCATGTATATGAATCACTGCTCGCTCTTGCGCGCCTCCTCCTCCGTTTCCTCCTTGTGCCGCCGCCGCGTATTCTCTTCGTCGCCGTTCTCGCCCTACCGCCCCTCCGCTTCCACGTTCTACCAGCAGCAGTCTCGGCCGCTGACTTTCGCCTCCGCTTTTAGGTCGCTCAGATGCTCCGTGCCGCGGTGGAGCCACGGCGTTGATTGGAAATCCCCCGCTAGCCTCACTGCTCAGATCAGGACCGCCGCCCCCGTTCTCCACGATTTCCATCGAAAGATCGCGACCATGGGTACTTTCGTCTTTTTACTATTCCTCTGTGTCTCCTGATTTATTGGATTTTCTTTTTCCAAAAAAAATTATTACAGTATTAGTTTTTTTATTTTTAAATTTAAATTAAACAAAATAAAATATATCTTCAGGCTTGACTGCAGATATTTTCTCCTTTCCCCGTTTCTTTTTCATTGTTGCTTTTGCTTGTTGTGTCGGAACTGTTAAAGACTCCATTTCCGACTAACGTGCATAGTTGGTGCGGTGGAATAAACTTTTTTAGAGCTTTGATTCTCGACAAAGGATAATCACGAATCTAACGTTGTATGTGCTAATGGCATCAGCATCCGAGAATCCTTTCAAGGGAATCTTTACCAGTCTCCCCAAGCCAGGAGGTGGAGAATTCGGAAAGTTCTACAGTCTGCCAGCTCTCAATGATCCCCGGATCGGTAATTTTTGATGATCCCTATGCTTACAGCTTTGACGAAAGTATTGTTTAGCTTAATGCCTTTGCTTAGGTCTTATTTTACTTGCATGCTAAGTGTAAGTTAAATTCCATACCTGCCTAGAAGATCTATAACTGAAATGTCTACTGGGATTCGGTGTGACATGACATGAGCCAAATCACATAGCAGCTTGTATATAAGTGACTCATGATGAGAAAACATAGATTGGAATCATTAGATTCCTATTACAAAAAATATCGTTAATCTGGATCTTTGGATCTGCCTAATTTCCTTATCAGTCTATTTCAAGCTAAAAGCAGGGCCTTTTCTGGATAAAGTACATTTTTGTACAATATTTTGTTATGGTACTTGTAATTAGTCATAAATAACTTATGAATAGTAAGTACACGTATATTTCTAACGATTCCTTTCTTTGGTTTTTAATGTGTTATGAAGATAAGCTGCCATACTCTATTAGAATCCTTCTTGAAGCCGCTATTCGCAACTGTGACAACTTTCAAGTGACCAAGGAAGATGTTGAGAAGATTATTGACTGGCAAAACACTGCTCCTAAGCTAGTAGAGATACCCTTCAAGCCTGCCCGTGTCTTATTACAAGTACTATTATTGACTTCATTCTCCCACCTTAAATGTTTTAATTCAGTGCTAAAAGAGTTTTCATACAAACTTTGTTTTTCTTGTTAGGACTTTACTGGTGTCCCAGCAGTTGTAGATCTTGCTTGCATGCGCGATGCCATGAACAAGCTTGGTAGTGATTCTAACAAGATCAACCCCTTGGTAAGCATATCTTTTCTTCCCTATACTGTTTTACTTCTCTACTTTGTCGAATTGAGTATGGATTTGTTTCCATTTAGAAAAGTTAGGGAATTTTATGATTTAACTGTGTGTTTATCAATGTATCTCCACAATCCACATTCAGTTTTGAATTGAGTGGTAATATTTTCAGTTTCATGACATTAGCATTATAGAGAAACCTGATGGAAGTCATTCAAAATGTGTTGTTTAAGAATGTCAGCATCATAAATTTCTGACGCATGCCATGTTGCAGACCATTTTAAAATTGTGTCATGCAGTAACTGTTGTGGTTTTTCTTTTCCTTACTACATTGCACGCTACATGAGATTCAGTCCCATAACCTTGACTCATCTGTTTTAGTTACCTGTGATGCAAATTTCAGGTTCCAGTGGATCTTGTTATTGATCATTCTGTTCAAGTTGATGTTGCAAGGTCAGAAAATGCAGTTAAGGCTAATATGGAGCTTGAGTTCCAGAGGAACAAGGAGAGATTTGCCTTTCTTAAATGGGGTTCTAATGCTTTCCACAACATGCTTGTTGTCCCCCCTGGCTCTGGAATTGTCCATCAGGTACTGGAGTTTAAAAGCTTAATGGCCTAGCTTTAATGCTGCTCATGTCATATTTTTCATTCTTCGAGTTTTGAAATCTCTAGGTATAAACTATTTTTCTACTTGTTGATGTTTGCCTAGTCATGTCACTGGTTTGGTTTGGGTTCTGAACTTGTGGTTCTGGTTCTTGGTTACAGAAGAACTGAAACCTTAGGAGGGAAGGTTGCAGTAACATTTGATCACCTATGCTATTTATATATTATTTTTACTTCAATTTTTCTAAAATCTTGAACAGGAACTGTTGTTTCAGTTTTCATGAGTATAGTAATTGGTTTGGTTTGAACTGAACCAGTGCCAAGTCTTTGCTCACCCTAAAGCATCAGGCTTGTGCCTTGTCCCTTTTTTGGTTTTCCCTGAAGCAACTGTTCAGATGATATTTCAGGAGCTGATACTGATACTCTGTTTAATATTGGTAGGTGAATCTTGAATATCTTGGACGAGTTGTCTTTAACACTGATGGCGTACTTTATCCCGATAGTGTGGTTGGAACAGACTCCCACACAACCATGATTGATGGACTAGGAGTAGCAGGCTGGGGTGTTGGAGGTATCGAAGCTGAAGCAGCCATGCTTGGCCAGGTAATTTTACTATAAATTCTTTTCATAACTTCTTTATTTATTTACTTTTTCTGTGTATTGTCAAATCCTTCTTTGCAGTGTCTCCCTTGGCTTGTTTTCTATATGCCATGATATATAGTCAAATTATAATTAAATCTCTTATTGTTCTCGTTTGGGCACTGGCAGCCAATGAGTATGGTATTGCCTGGAGTTGTTGGGTTCAAGTTATCAGGAAAATTACGGAATGGTGTAACAGCCACAGACTTGGTTTTAACTGTCACACAAATGCTGAGGAAACATGGTGTTGTTGGCAAGTTTGTTGAATTCCATGGTAAATTTCCCCCTCTGATGAATTTACTGGGGCCTTATTGCATTTACTTTTCAGCAGTTTCTAAAATAGAACCTAACTTATTGATGTTTATCCATTTCAGGTGATGGTCTGGCTGAATTATCACTAGCTGACAGAGCAACCATTGCTAACATGTCTCCTGAATATGGTGCAACCATGGGATTCTTCCCTGTAGACCATGTGACCTTGCAGTACCTCAAATTGACAGGGAGAAGTGATGAAACAGTAAGTCTTTCAGTGATTAGTGATGCATGTAGAATTACATAACTTTGTAATGTGTTCTTCCTGGATATCTCCTAAGTTCAACTCTGAAATTTAGGTGTCAATGATTGAAGCATATCTTCGTGCAAATAAAATGTTTGTTGATTATAATGAGGTAGGCCTCACCTTTGAGAATATTTCACAGCTTCTTGGTGTCTTTCATGCTCTTTGATACAATGTCTGAAAAATTTGTCTTTCCTTTCAAATCTCAGCCTCAACAAGAAAGAGTGTACTCATCATCCCTGCAACTAGACCTTGCAGATGTTGAACCTTGCTTGTCAGGGCCGAAGAGGTATGCTCTCTGGCATCTGAAAACACTGAAATTGGATAGTACATTTATATTTAAGGTTATTATTGATACTCTGCTTGTTATTGTTGCAGACCACACGATCGTGTACCACTAAAAGAAATGAAATCTGACTGGCATTCTTGCCTTGATAACAAAGTTGGATTTAAGGTGATTGTTAATCTTGTTTAGCTTCTTAAGTTCACCATTACTTGATAAACCTGGCTGTTAGATTTTTGAAACCATTAATTTGGTTGACATTAGTACTAACCGTTTCACTCAAACCTTCGTCTATTCCTCAGCCACTATTTTTATTCTCCATGTGCTGTTCATTGGAATATTTGTTAAACTGGTTCCATTTAATGACTAGACAGGGGTTCTTGGAAAGCTGACAGTATTATGAAATTCTAATCCCAATGCAGGGATTTGCTGTGCCAAAGGAAGCACAAGAAAAGGTGGCAAAGTTTTCCTTCCATGGACAGCCTGCAGAGCTCAAGCACGGAAGTGTTGTGATTGCTGCTATTACAAGCTGCACGAATACATCAAATCCTAGTGTTATGCTGGGAGCTGCGCTTGTTGCTAAAAAGGCAGCTGAGCTGGGCCTACAAGTCAGTTTTGATTTACAGACATAAATGATTTTAGCCAGATGAGAATTTGTCTTCTTACTGTATGCTCTTTTTACTCACTTTGGCAGGTAAAACCTTGGGTTAAGACTAGCCTTGCTCCAGGATCTGGAGTTGTAACAAAATATTTGCAACAAAGGTACTGTATGCATTTTCTGAAGGAAATTAATTTCAGTTGTGCCTCCATTTCTTACCATTCTCTGTTTGTGGTGTAATACACAGTGGACTGCAGAAATATTTGAATGAACAAGGGTTCCACATTGTTGGATATGGCTGCACAACATGTATTGGCAATTCTGGTGATTTGGATGAATCAGTTTCTTCTGCAATATCAGAAAATGGTATGTAGTTAATTTGTTAATTTCATATAAGTAGGTGCTGTTGTGAGACAGTGTATGTGTCTTCAACATTGTCATTGGACCAATTATCTAACTAAACCTTGGTTTGTATTCTGCAGACATTGTTGCGGCAGCTGTTCTTTCAGGAAACAGGAATTTTGAGGGCCGTGTTCATCCCTTGACACGGGCCAATTACCTTGCTTCACCTCCTTTAGTGGTCGCCTATGCTCTAGCTGGCACGGTTAGTATATAGTTTTCTGTTTCTTTAGAATTATCATGTTTCTCTTTGTCGTAATGTTATGCTCCACGGTGTCGATTACAACAAATGTGCCGTGCTTTAACAATTAGCATGTTGCATAAGTAGGGCCACTGGTTGTGATACCCCTTGTACAGGTGGAGATACATATATTTAGAAAGATGAAAGAAACCTAATGTTCTGATGCTGTTTTGCCCTCGGGTGGAGATGCACAAATTTAGAATATTAAAGACCCCTTATACACCAACTTTGTGATGCATCTGTAAAAGAATTCCTCTTTGTTTTTCATTATGTTTGTGCACAGTGATGTTAAAGACCTTTTTTTATTTGATAAAATTTAGTAATCCAATAAATGTATGTCTGTATCCTTTTTACTTTACATTTTTCAATATCAAGTAAGCTTCTCTCAGAATTGGTCTGATGTCAGAGGTTTATCTTTCAATTGCATGCAGGTTGATATTGACTTTGAGAAAGAACCAATTGGGGTAGGCAAGGATGGTAAGGATGTCTATTTCAGGGATATCTGGCCAACAACAGAGGAAGTTGCTGAGGTATGCTTTTCATTATGCCATTTTGCTTTCTGTATGAGTTGACGTAGAGATGTAATGTGTTCAATTTCTATTGTAGGCTGTCCAATCCAGTGTGTTACCTGACATGTTCAAGAGTACATATGAATCCATTACAAAGGGGAACCCGATGTGGAATCAGTTATCTGTCCCAGAAGCCAAGTTGTACTCGTGGGATCCTAATTCCACATACATTCATGAGCCACCGTATTTCAAAGGCATGACTATGGATCCTCCAGGGCCCCATGGAGTGAAAGATGCGTATTGCTTATTGAACTTTGGTGATAGTATCACGACAGACCATATCTCTCCTGCTGGAAGCATTCACAAGGATAGTCCAGCTGCTAAATACCTCCTTGAGCGAGGTGTTGACCGCAAGGACTTCAACTCTTATGGCAGTCGCCGTGGTAATGATGAAATCATGGCGAGGGGTACATTTGCCAACATCCGCCTTGTAAACAAGCTGCTAAGTGGAGAAGTTGGGCCAAAGACAATTCACGTTCCCACAGGAGAGAAACTCTATGTGTTTGATGCTGCAATGGTAATGCCAAATGCTTGCTTATTTTAGGCACCATTTACTTGCATGTGTTGTACATGGCAAATTTTGGCCAATACATAACAAAAATCTACATGCTTCTTTCAGAGATACAAGTCTGAAGGGAAGGACACTATAATCTTGGCTGGAGCAGAATATGGAAGTGGTAGCTCTAGGGATTGGGCTGCCAAGGGCCCAATGTTGTTGGTGAGTTTTCCATACAACCTGAGGAGTGGTTTCTTTCGCTTTTGTATTCCTTTTTTTTTTTTTTTTTTTTTNACTGAACCAGTGCCAAGTCTTTGCTCACCCTAAAGCATCAGGCTTGTGCCTTGTCCCTTTTTTGGTTTTCCCTGAAGCAACTGTTCAGATGATATTTCAGGAGCTGATACTGATACTCTGTTTAATATTGGTAGGTGAATCTTGAATATCTTGGACGAGTTGTCTTTAACACTGATGGCGTACTTTATCCCGATAGTGTGGTTGGAACAGACTCCCACACAACCATGATTGATGGACTAGGAGTAGCAGGCTGGGGTGTTGGAGGTATCGAAGCTGAAGCAGCCATGCTTGGCCAGGTAATTTTACTATAAATTCTTTTCATAACTTCTTTATTTATTTACTTTTTCTGTGTATTGTCAAATCCTTCTTTGCAGTGTCTCCCTTGGCTTGTTTTCTATATGCCATGATATATAGTCAAATTATAATTAAATCTCTTATTGTTCTCGTTTGGGCACTGGCAGCCAATGAGTATGGTATTGCCTGGAGTTGTTGGGTTCAAGTTATCAGGAAAATTACGGAATGGTGTAACAGCCACAGACTTGGTTTTAACTGTCACACAAATGCTGAGGAAACATGGTGTTGTTGGCAAGTTTGTTGAATTCCATGGTAAATTTCCCCCTCTGATGAATTTACTGGGGCCTTATTGCATTTACTTTTCAGCAGTTTCTAAAATAGAACCTAACTTATTGATGTTTATCCATTTCAGGTGATGGTCTGGCTGAATTATCACTAGCTGACAGAGCAACCATTGCTAACATGTCTCCTGAATATGGTGCAACCATGGGATTCTTCCCTGTAGACCATGTGACCTTGCAGTACCTCAAATTGACAGGGAGAAGTGATGAAACAGTAAGTCTTTCAGTGATTAGTGATGCATGTAGAATTACATAACTTTGTAATGTGTTCTTCCTGGATATCTCCTAAGTTCAACTCTGAAATTTAGGTGTCAATGATTGAAGCATATCTTCGTGCAAATAAAATGTTTGTTGATTATAATGAGGTAGGCCTCACCTTTGAGAATATTTCACAGCTTCTTGGTGTCTTTCATGCTCTTTGATACAATGTCTGAAAAATTTGTCTTTCCTTTCAAATCTCAGCCTCAACAAGAAAGAGTGTACTCATCATCCCTGCAACTAGACCTTGCAGATGTTGAACCTTGCTTGTCAGGGCCGAAGAGGTATGCTCTCTGGCATCTGAAAACACTGAAATTGGATAGTACATTTATATTTAAGGTTATTATTGATACTCTGCTTGTTATTGTTGCAGACCACACGATCGTGTACCACTAAAAGAAATGAAATCTGACTGGCATTCTTGCCTTGATAACAAAGTTGGATTTAAGGTGATTGTTAATCTTGTTTAGCTTCTTAAGTTCACCATTACTTGATAAACCTGGCTGTTAGATTTTTGAAACCATTAATTTGGTTGACATTAGTACTAACCGTTTCACTCAAACCTTCGTCTATTCCTCAGCCACTATTTTTATTCTCCATGTGCTGTTCATTGGAATATTTGTTAAACTGGTTCCATTTAATGACTAGACAGGGGTTCTTGGAAAGCTGACAGTATTATGAAATTCTAATCCCAATGCAGGGATTTGCTGTGCCAAAGGAAGCACAAGAAAAGGTGGCAAAGTTTTCCTTCCATGGACAGCCTGCAGAGCTCAAGCACGGAAGTGTTGTGATTGCTGCTATTACAAGCTGCACGAATACATCAAATCCTAGTGTTATGCTGGGAGCTGCGCTTGTTGCTAAAAAGGCAGCTGAGCTGGGCCTACAAGTCAGTTTTGATTTACAGACATAAATGATTTTAGCCAGATGAGAATTTGTCTTCTTACTGTATGCTCTTTTTACTCACTTTGGCAGGTAAAACCTTGGGTTAAGACTAGCCTTGCTCCAGGATCTGGAGTTGTAACAAAATATTTGCAACAAAGGTACTGTATGCATTTTCTGAAGGAAATTAATTTCAGTTGTGCCTCCATTTCTTACCATTCTCTGTTTGTGGTGTAATACACAGTGGACTGCAGAAATATTTGAATGAACAAGGGTTCCACATTGTTGGATATGGCTGCACAACATGTATTGGCAATTCTGGTGATTTGGATGAATCAGTTTCTTCTGCAATATCAGAAAATGGTATGTAGTTAATTTGTTAATTTCATATAAGTAGGTGCTGTTGTGAGACAGTGTATGTGTCTTCAACATTGTCATTGGACCAATTATCTAACTAAACCTTGGTTTGTATTCTGCAGACATTGTTGCGGCAGCTGTTCTTTCAGGAAACAGGAATTTTGAGGGCCGTGTTCATCCCTTGACACGGGCCAATTACCTTGCTTCACCTCCTTTAGTGGTCGCCTATGCTCTAGCTGGCACGGTTAGTATATAGTTTTCTGTTTCTTTAGAATTATCATGTTTCTCTTTGTCGTAATGTTATGCTCCACGGTGTCGATTACAACAAATGTGCCGTGCTTTAACAATTAGCATGTTGCATAAGTAGGGCCACTGGTTGTGATACCCCTTGTACAGGTGGAGATACATATATTTAGAAAGATGAAAGAAACCTAATGTTCTGATGCTGTTTTGCCCTCGGGTGGAGATGCACAAATTTAGAATATTAAAGACCCCTTATACACCAACTTTGTGATGCATCTGTAAAAGAATTCCTCTTTGTTTTTCATTATGTTTGTGCACAGTGATGTTAAAGACCTTTTTTTATTTGATAAAATTTAGTAATCCAATAAATGTATGTCTGTATCCTTTTTACTTTACATTTTTCAATATCAAGTAAGCTTCTCTCAGAATTGGTCTGATGTCAGAGGTTTATCTTTCAATTGCATGCAGGTTGATATTGACTTTGAGAAAGAACCAATTGGGGTAGGCAAGGATGGTAAGGATGTCTATTTCAGGGATATCTGGCCAACAACAGAGGAAGTTGCTGAGGTATGCTTTTCATTATGCCATTTTGCTTTCTGTATGAGTTGACGTAGAGATGTAATGTGTTCAATTTCTATTGTAGGCTGTCCAATCCAGTGTGTTACCTGACATGTTCAAGAGTACATATGAATCCATTACAAAGGGGAACCCGATGTGGAATCAGTTATCTGTCCCAGAAGCCAAGTTGTACTCGTGGGATCCTAATTCCACATACATTCATGAGCCACCGTATTTCAAAGGCATGACTATGGATCCTCCAGGGCCCCATGGAGTGAAAGATGCGTATTGCTTATTGAACTTTGGTGATAGTATCACGACAGACCATATCTCTCCTGCTGGAAGCATTCACAAGGATAGTCCAGCTGCTAAATACCTCCTTGAGCGAGGTGTTGACCGCAAGGACTTCAACTCTTATGGCAGTCGCCGTGGTAATGATGAAATCATGGCGAGGGGTACATTTGCCAACATCCGCCTTGTAAACAAGCTGCTAAGTGGAGAAGTTGGGCCAAAGACAATTCACGTTCCCACAGGAGAGAAACTCTATGTGTTTGATGCTGCAATGGTAATGCCAAATGCTTGCTTATTTTAGGCACCATTTACTTGCATGTGTTGTACATGGCAAATTTTGGCCAATACATAACAAAAATCTACATGCTTCTTTCAGAGATACAAGTCTGAAGGGAAGGACACTATAATCTTGGCTGGAGCAGAATATGGAAGTGGTAGCTCTAGGGATTGGGCTGCCAAGGGCCCAATGTTGTTGGTGAGTTTTCCATACAACCTGAGGAGTGGTTTCTTTCGCTTTTGTATTCCTTTTTTTTTTTTTTTTTTTTGTCTTAAGTGTGAAGATGGAATGATTTAAACAGGGAGTAAAAGCAGTTATAGCTAAAAGCTTTGAGAGGATTCACCGCAGCAACTTAGTTGGAATGGGCATCGTTCCTCTGTGTTTCAAGGCTGGAGAGGATGCGGACTCACTTGGATTGACTGGCCACGAGCGCTACACCATTGATCTTCCCAGCAATATTAATGAAATTCGCCCTGGTCAGGATGTGACTGTTAGGACTGACAATGGAAAAACTTTCACTTGCACTGTACGCTTTGATACCGAGGTACTTCCTTCTTTCATCTCCCTTCATTCCATTCATTTCCTTCCATTTTCACCCACCCACCTAGTAGTTGATTTTCTTGATTACACTAAAAACAACCCAACTGCTGTATGAACATGAACAGGTGGAGTTGGCTTATTTCAATCATGGAGGCATTCTTCCATATGTCATTCGTCAATTGTCCAAGCAATGAGCAACTCACACTTTGCCGATAACATGTGGTGGTGAAGCTCTTGGATTTGCTGATGCATTTCGGTGCTGTAAAATTTGAAAGAAGAATAAAGAACAGAAAAAAGATTATTATTTCTGAAGAAACTTCAGGATGGTTGCAGTTTTTTAAAGTACTGATCTTGTATTCTTTCCAATTTCCATACAGTGATCGGAATAACATTAAATCTGTTGCTGTACCTCTCAATGTTGGTACACCGGTATTTGGATGATAATAATTTTTCAAATTAATGAATGAAGTCGCGTTTCTTCTTTATGATTAATGCTGTAAAATTAGAAATCGCACATTTTCTAAAACCAAATACTCCGTAACATATAATTTTCTAACTATATTACTTGAAACATAAGGATCTTCCTGTTCCAAAACGATTGATTCTATAGGCGATACAGATTTTACAAATATAAAGTGAAAGTTTTAATGCTTTTTTTTTTTTAGAAATGTGAAATCATTTATGCAGTATAGTTCCAAGAGAGCTCTATTAATAAAATTAAATAGACACTAATGCAAGTTGATCAGTCCTTATACCGGACAATGGGTCATGGGGCAGTTATGTTGAACTGATACTGCAGTTGTGTTGAAAGGATACTGCAGTTGTGTTAAAATGGTACTGCAGTTGCGCAGAACATAAGTCGTGTCATCCATTTGAAACTACAGTTGTGTTGAACGGGGGTAATGCAGTTGCGCAGAACAGAAGTCTTGTCATCCATTTGAAACTACAGTTGTGTTGAACGGATACTGCAGTTGTGTTGAAAGGACACTGCAGTTGTGTTGAACGGATGAACGGTCTATGTTCTGTGCAACTGCAGTTTCCTTTCAACACAATTGCAGTATCTTTTCAACACAACTGTAGTATCCTTTCAATACAACTACAGCTATGATCATGGTTCACAATGCATTGTGAACCATGGTCCAATGATCCACAATATAATTTGCGCAAGTTGATGGGTGGTGCAGTTGCTAGTTGGTGGTTGTTACTTGTTAGAATAAATTACTTGTATATTAAATTTAGTTGACTAGGTGGTTGTTAGAATAAATTACTCGTATATAAAATCTAGTTAACTAATTACAACCGACAGATTTTTAAAAAAAATTATATTTCTTCCTTTTGACATTTTCTTTTACAAAGAAAATATAATGAAGTTTATTTTAAATTCTCAGGAAAATATTATACTTGTGGCTGTCACCATTGACGGCAATGACTTATTTTATTTTTTATTTTTACAAATTAATATACTTAAAAAAGGCATATAAAACATCACATGGCATTAGTGCATCAATAAAATAACATTATTATATTATCAACTAGGTATAGGAGATCTTAAATTTTATTAGGTCAAATGATGTACAATTTATCTCTTTTATTTCTATTTTTTTTAGTACTACTGACTCAAACCCACTCCTATCATCCATGTGGGAGTGTAAATCAGGACACCTGGTGTCACTAGACCACAAGGTCTTTGGCATCTCTTTTATTTCTATTAAATGCACCAAAATAAATAAGCATTTTATTTTTGATAGTATATTTCCATTTAAATTGAACATTTTAAAAATATTTTATATGAAGTATATATTTGTGAAGGAATAATTACAAATAGACCCGGAACGAGATAGTACAGAGCGAACCAATTAAGAATCAAGATCGGACCCGACCGATCCGGATGACCAAGCTCCGTGCTTGACCGCGGAATCGGTTAATACGGACCTCGAGGACCGGTCAAGGTGGATCTCCCCACAGAGTCGATCAAGGCGGACTTCCCCGGCGGACCTCCCCGCGAGATCGGCCAAGGCGGACCTCCCTAGAACTCCTGGACTGGATCAAAGACAGTGACTTGGGCAAGGAATGGAATTGCCATCTCCTTTTTACGAGGTTGTAAACGTGGCAGTTCCTATCAATGGTGGACCTCCCACCTCGAGAAACTAGTGACTATGGAGCAGCAAAATCCGAAAAGAATCCTAAAAACCATGACTAGTAAGCATTTAGGAGTTCTAAATCAAATTGGGAAAACGTCACATCTTTTTCATTCTCAAATACACTTCACTACAAGTACTCTACATCCTAAATACTAAAGCTCCTGCATCTGTGTATCCATGCCGTTGGTTATCTTTATCCTTATAATTCTTTCTTACTTTTAAAAAAATAAAAATTTTTAATGATAAAAATGGCTTTATAATATGACTATTTCAATCAAATTAGTCAAACTATCTACTTAGTAATTACACAATATAAAATTATGAATTCAACTCCTAGCTGAAGAGCTTATTGAGAATTATTGACATTCTTAATTTAAATTGAATAGCTATGAATAACCTAAACAAGTTTAATGGTTGTGCGCTTTTCTTATAACCCAACCAAAAAAATAGTCTTATGATCATGATTATTTCGGGGAGGAAATGTGTTCACCTTTTCCTTTGTTTCTACTCTTGGAAGGACACTGGCATTTATGTTTGGTACGAAGTATTCAGTACGTTGTTAAATTTCTTGTCAGACAGTACCACAACTTGCAAATTAAAAATTAGGATAATTGTTAGAAAATAATTCATCTTCCACCATCATGCAAGTTATGGGTTGACCTAGACTTGAGTGATCTTTGATAATTGGTCAACAAGTCTTTTTCTTCCATTTCCATCATCACCATCTTTTGCTCTTTCCTTGAAATTGGAGTATCAGATTCCCACTCTACTTAGTTTTTTTTTTTTAATCTCAGTTCTCAAGCTACACCACTCCAGGTGCCTTTCACACCAACCACACAGCAAAACCTGCCAGTTTTGAATTCTCAAGAGGCTGCTTTGTAATTTGGTTTTTGCTCAAAGACCATGTTTTTCACAAAATTATGCTCACTTGAACTCTGGGTTGTGCTTAGTTTCTCCAAATATTTCACATGAAACAGTTTCTTGATTAGAGGTTTGTGGCTCTTCTGTTGTCTTTGGCCTTTGAAGCATCAAGAATGAAGAAGGTTCTTTTGGCTGTTTTGGTTCTGGGGTTGCTTACTGTGACTGTCAAGTGTGAGAGGCCTGCTGTTGTGAATGTTGGGGCTGTTTTCACCTTCAATTCAGTCACAGGGAGGGCAGCAAAGACAGCCATGGAGATTGCTGTCTCTGATGTCAATGGTGATCCTACTATTCTGAATGGGACAAAGCTGAACTTGATCAAGGTGGATGCAAATTCCAGTGCTTTTATGGGGTCCATTGGAGGTACCTCTTTTTTTTTTTTTTTTTTACTTTGTGTTTATGACTTTATGTTAGTTTATCACTAATTCTTGGTTTAGAGTTATGTTATGACAATGGTTGCATCTTTTGATTCAGTTCTTTAAACCAATTCATGTAGAAGTGTTTTCAGATTATGTAATACTGCTATTATAACTCTTTGGAAAGTGGATAAATGGAACTGCAGGATGAACAATTTTGCATACCTTCAGAACCTTTTTTTTTAGGTGAAAATGGAAACCCACAGCCACTGCCCGACCCAAGGGTGTACACTTACCCTAACTGGATCACAAGGAGGTAAACCAGCCTAGGTTGCCTACCGCTAATCGGCTCAAACCAAGAAAACCAATAGACTGCTCCCGTTGAGAGTCAAACTTGTAACCTTGTGGTTACCATCAATAGCTTGACCATCTTGGCTGGGGTTGCCGCATTCATTCAGAACCGTTGGTTCTCTTTCAAATTGTCCCTAATTTTACCTCTGAATTCTAGCTTTAATTTTGTTCCTGTTATGTCTATGCTACTGAATTGTCCTGAATAGTCCATATTTAGTGTCTGGTGATAGCTTTATATGATGAAGTATATTCCTTCTGGCACAGCAAGTAACTTTGATCCCAATTAATCTGTCAGCGTTTCAGGTTATCGATAAGCAAGCGGTGGCAATTATAGGTCCAGAGTCCTCAGCAATAGTTCATATGATTTCTTTCATATCTACTGGTCTTGAAGTGCCTCTCATCTCGTTTTCTGCTAGCGATCCGAGTCTGTCTGCATCTCAGTTCCCCTTTTTTGTTCGGATGACACAGAGCGATTCTGTTCAGATGAAAGCTTTGGCTGACTTGATTCGCTACTATGAATGGAAAGAAGTGATAGCCATATTTGTGGATGATGAATATGGGAGAAATGGGATATCTTATTTAAGTGATGAACTTTCCAAGGGAATGTCAAAGATTCACTTTAAGTTCCCGTTATCTGTGAACTTTGATTTGGATGAGGTAACGAGGGTACTAAATAGGTCGAAATTCTTAGGCCCTCAGGTTTTTGTTGTGCACATGTATACCGATGCAAAGTTGAGGTTCTTTGAGGTAGCACAGAAGCAGAATATGATGAGTAGCAACTATGTGTGGTTTGTGACACATTGGCTTTCTTCGAGTTTGGAGTCTTCATCCCCGGGAAACCAATCTTCTCTTCGAGTTCTTGAAGGCGTTGTGGGGCTTCGTCCTTATATTCCAATGTCGGTCCAGAAAACTGCTTTTGTTTCTCGCTGGAAACAAATGCAGCAGAAGAATTTTGTGCATTCCGAGTTAACTACACAGGCAATGTATGCGTATGATACTGTTTGGGCAGTTGCTCTAGCAATTGATAAGCTTCTTCACGAGGGAAACAATCTTACGTTTTCGTTCAACAATAACTTGCATGACATGGGAAGGACTAATACACAGATTGACAGGTTTAAAGTCTTTGAGGGAGGAGAAAATCTTCTCAAGTTTTTAACACAAATAAACTTCCCGGGCTTGACAGGACAGGTTCATTTTGATGCATTGCAGAACCTTATTGGAAGTGGTTTTGAGGTTTTTAATGTTGTGGAAGGGCAGATTCGCACGGTTGGTTATTGGTCAGAATTTTCCCGTCTCTCTACTTCCCCTCCTCCTCGAAACCCCCCCAAAAGCAACCAAACAACAAAGTCTGAGCTTGATCAAAAGCTTGGAAAGGTTCGGTGGCCTGGTGGGGAGAGCACAAGACCGCGTGGTTGGCTTCTCGCCAATAAAGAAAAACCGTATAAAATTGTAGTTCCAAGGAGAACCGGTTTCACAGAATTCGTTAGAGTGAATGCCAGCAATGGAATAGAGGGCTATTGTGTAGACGTTTTTAATGAAGCAACGAACCTACTTCCTTATGACATCCATTTCAAATTTGAGCCTTATGGAAATGGTGTTTCCAATCCAACTTACAATGACCTTGTTAAAATGGTCGTGGACGATGTAAGTCATCTATGTCATTTTTTTTCTAAATATTATCTACATTAATGTATCATTTGCTTATGTTTTGCATTCCCAATATGTATATAAGCTGATTTAGGATAGCAGCCTTAGCTTCTGAGATTATATATATTCATTAGAAAATTTTGCCAGAAATACGATGCAGCGGTTGGAGACATCACTATTGTGACTAACCGGACAAGGATTGTGGATTTTACTCAACCTTTTGTGGATAGTGGCCTTGTCATTGTAGCCCCGATTGATAATTCGAAATCAAGTACTTGGGTATTTCTAAAGCCGTTTACAGCAGAAATGTGGATTGTCACGGGATTGTCTTTTCTGGTTATAGCAGTGGTTATTTGGATACTAGAGCATCGTGTTAATGATGATTTTCGCGGTCCACCCAAGAGACAGCTAAAAACAATGTTACTGTAAGCCTAAGCCATTCTAAAACTTCATTTTGCTCTTATATTTCTATTCACTGTTAACCATTTTGGACTAATTTGCTTATCCAGGTTCAGCTTCTCGACGCTGTTCAAGACAAATTGTAAGTATACTTTGGCGTTTTCAGAATAAGTAATTAGTTCTTCCTCTCATTCCATGCTGTTTTAGTCTTTTAAAGTATTTGAACCACTGAAATGTTATGCAAAGAATCATTTTGAGTCACGAAAATTTGCTAAAATTTTCAGCAGAGAATACGATAAGCACCCTCGGGAGGATGGTGATGCTGGTGTGGCTATTTCTGCTGCTCGTGGTAACCTCGAGCTACACAGCAAGCTTGACATCAATCTTAACAGTCCAGCAGCTCTCGTCGTCCATCACAGGAATGGACAGTTTGACAGCAAGCAATTCGCCCATTGGATATCAGGTTGGATCGTTTGTGTATGCATATATGAGAGACAACTTCAACATTCCTCCTTCAAGGCTCGTGCAACTGCGCTCTCCGGAAGAGTATGAATCTGCTCTCCGGCTAGGGCCAGGGAAACGAGGAGGCGTTGCTGCTATTATAGACGAGCTTCCATACATCGAGCTGTTTCTGGCTAACCGGACTGATTTTGGCATCATTGGACAGCCATTCGCGAAGAAAGGATGGGGCTTTGTAAGTCCTCTAATCATCTCTGTCATGATTATATGCATCCATATAATCTGCATTGGTTTATAAACGCTTACTATTATGCCAAAAGCTATAGCTAGAACTGGTGCTGGATTTGGCCTTTCAAGCCTCTGTCCAACAGTTCCCCCAGCACCTGTCAGCCTTAACGACACAGTCTGTTTTGCTGACACTCAAAGCAACCTAAGCTCTGATACCACTTTGTTGACATTATATCCTGCTTTTTCATGTGGCCATTGTTTGTCACTAAACTAGCCTGCACTGTCTGAACTGCAGGTTTTCCAGAAGGATTCTCCTATAGCAGTTGACTTATCAACCTCAATCCTTAAACTCTCCGAGAGCAAGAAGCTTTATGAGATCTACAAGAAATGGTTCTGCAGGCCTGACTGTCCATCAGAGAGGGCAAGAACACCAGAGCCCGACGAGCTCCAACTAAGCAGCTTCTGGGGACTCTATCTTCTATGCGGCGCCATTACCGTCATTGCCCTGTTGATCTTCTTGCTCAAAACAGTTCGCCAGTATATCCGGTATAAAAGGACGCAGATGGACCCTTCTTCTCCATCAGACATGGGCTTCTCTAAGGTAGTCTACAATTTCTTTGACTTCATTGATGAGAAGGAAGAAGCCATCAAAAACTTCTTTTCCCAGCAAGATAGTTCTTAGTTGTCCCAACTTAGCAGATAACAATGTAGTATATATGACGTTGTTGCTTCAGAATTATCAGTTTCAGTGTGTACATACACAAGTAGTTATATGTTGCCCGCACGGGTAAGTCAATCGGTTCCTTGTGACACAATGACAAAGAAGCAGAATCAAGCCCTAGCAGTTTCACTGGTGACTGGTCCTCCCACTAAATGGGTCATTAAGTAACCGTGATTTACCCGATTCTTAGATTAAGGGATTTCACTTTTTGTGGGCAAGTTTGTCTGCATGGAATTCAAATATAGTATCATGTACATATAGTGATATAGGTTGCTCCCATCTTTTAAAATGCAGAATATTCACCATATATAGAATTTTTGAGTTGATTTAGTGTTTTTTTTTTTTTACCGTTTCAATAATTTTTAAACACCAAATTTACAAATCTAATTGCAAAAAAAAATTATAGGTTTCAAATGCAGAAATTATTTATTATTGGATAATATCTCAACGTATTCTTTCAAATGTTGCAAAAAATGAAGACAGATTGACTAATGTATCCTACAAAAGCACATTCATATTACCAAATAAACAATTAAATATCATAACCCATCCTAAAGTATATAAAATAGTTCACAAATTATATACTAAATTTTAACAATTTACTTTTTTAAAATTCATAATTTGTATACTACAAACACACAATATTAACATATATGTAATTAATTATCTTGTTTTGTATTCACAAATCACAAGCTCCTTTCAAATACTTCAGTCAATTTTAATACTAAAAATACACAATTTAATTTTTTAAAATTTAGTATAACTTTTATGTGTTTTGATTTAGAAACACAATTTACATTCTGAAAGTTCACAATTTCAATACTAAAAATACACAATTCAATATCATTTAGGACCAGAGTCCACCTTACAAGATGGACCCTGATCCATGGTATAACAATTCTACTATTCAACTACCATTAAATTGTTTGTTATATATGCAACCTCACAATAAGAAAATCTACGCTTCAAGCCCCAGGCATTGGTCTAACGAAAAGATGAGTTGGCCATGAGCCCATGAACATTACTTTTGTTTCGTCGTATAGGATGAGGCAGGGAATACAAACCTTGTCTGATAGGTACATTACTTTCGTTTTCATATTAATGCTTGTTTCGTCGTATACTACGAGTGGACTATGATACCATATACTGTTATTTTATGATATGCCAAAGACTTGTTAAACGTGTTATATGAATTAAATTAATACGACAAAAATAAAATACATTTTTTTTCTCATATTTCGGGCCTGTTGTTTGTTTGTAGCCATGGTGAGAAGTGGTTTAATTTGTTTGACCAAGGAATGTGAATATATATATATATATATATATATATATATATAGATGCGCGCGCGCTTGCAAGACTTTGTTATTAATAGTTTAGCGCATGAAAATGTATCATATGATATAAGATTCTAACAATCTAAGTTGTCTATGGCTGATCAGCTCAGACCAAGAAGGGCTGGTATGAAAAGTCAGACTTGAAATGTTGTGATTATCGAGTCAATTGTCTAACTAACTTGATTGACATTACTCTAAGATGAGATAGTTCTATTCCATAATTATTGTCTTCTTATTCATCTTTGATTAATTATATTCTTCTTATCAACATAATTGATATAAAATTATATATATAGTAAACTTTAGACTCTTATGTTATTCAAAAATAAACTCAAGAATTCAAATTTACAATATAATATAATGCAGAAATATTATATTTGTGGTCGTTATATATAGTGCAGTTCTTACGTTACTCAAGATAGATATTTTTGAAAGAATATAATTTATTACTCCGTATTAAACTATGAATTGTTCGTTGATCACAGTCTCCTATTCTTTAAGGCAAACGCTCAGGAGGCCGGAGTTGTTAAGCAGTGCTTGCACGATTACGAGTTATTGTCTGGTCAGGCTGTGAATTTCCATAAGTCCAGTGTCTGTTTCAGTAGGAATACATTGTTGGAGCATAGAGAGGAGGTAGCCCACGTGTTGGGGGTGCCTCAAGCCCCAAATTTTGGGAAGTATTTGGGTTTACCGGCTTTTGTTGGACGAAACAAAAAGGCAGCATTTGTTTACATTGAGGACAAGATCAGACAAAGAATTGGCTCATGGAATAAAAAGCTTTTTATCGCAGGCAGGCAAGGAGATCTTATTGAAAAGTGTGGCCCAAGCAATGCCTACTTTCTCAATGAGTGTATTTTTATTGCCTACCTCGGTGTGTCAGTCTATTGAGAGAGCCCTGAATAGTTACTGGTGGGATTCTGGTAATGAAAGAAGGATTCACTGGAAGGCCTGGGATCGTATGTGTGTACCTAAAAGATTTGGAGGGCTTGGTTTCAAAGATCTGAGAGCTTTCAACTTGGCTATGCTAGGGAAGCAGGCATGACGTCTTTTGATCAAACCCCAATCTTTAGTGGCAAAAATTTTTAAGGAAGGTATTTTCCTAAAACCTCTTTTGTTGATGCCTCTCTGGGAAATTGTCCTAGTTTCTGCTGGAGGAGTATTATGGCCTCCCATGATATGGTTTGTAATGGGGTAAGACGCAGGATTAGAGATGGGAAATCAACATTGATCTGGGGTCACCCCTGGTTACCTGATGACCCAAGTCCCATGATTCAAACCACCATGCCTGCAGGTTTGAATGGTTCATTGGTCTCTGGCTTAATAGATGAAGGTTCAGGTATGTGGGATCACACGATTTTGACAGACATTTTTCTACCTAATGATGTGAACCGTATTCTAAAAATCCCAATATCCCCTGGCTATGAGGATTCTTGGTTCTGGTATGGTGACCCACGGGGCTGTTACTCCGTTAAGAATGGCTATAGGTATATTATGGGTGAATGTGATAATAACCCCATGGTGTTTGATAGATGGAATCTCATGTGGAAAATCAAAGTACCACCAAAATGGAAAATTTTCTTACGGAGAGCCCTTAATGATATTCTCCCTGTTACTACAACTTTGGCTTTAAAAAGGGTAGAGGTGGATCTATCATGTCCCAAATGTGGTTTAACACATGAAGATGTTATGCATGCACTCCTTTTATGTGATTATTCTCAACTTGTTTGGAATGAATTCACCTTGCCTTTATCATCTATTTCGGGTGACACTTTTACTCAATGGTTTTCGAATGTTTTGATTAGTTTGACTGAGGAAGATGTGGGTTTGGTTGTGGCAGCTCTTTATTTCATCTGGAGAGCAAGAAATACAGCATTATGGGATCACAATCTTCCCACTCCCAGAAAGGTGTTACTCCAGGCGTCAAAGGCCTTGAACGATTGGAGGGGTGTTCATTGCCGCGCAACAGCTACTGCCGCTCCCCCACAACATATTCCCATGCAACCTGCTGTCCAGCTAGCGGTTTCCGACGGTACTGGCGCGGCGGCGTTAAATCTACAGCAGTGCTATTTCGATGCGGGGTATCAACCCGACTCTGCGAAGGCAACTTTTGGAGCGGTTTTGTTCTCGCAGGAGGGGGAATTCGTTTCAGCTTGTGCAGGTGCTTTGCCGGATTGTTTCAACCCATTCATGGCGGAGGCCAATGCTTGCAAACGGGTGCTGTTGTGGCTGCAGAACATGGGAATTACAAGCGTTCAGCTGCTCACGGACTGCATACAATTACGGAGTGTCTTAACAACGGTGCAACCTTCTTTTTGATCATATGCGGGGCTTGCAATTGATGAGTGCAGGACAACCATGTCAACTTTTGTTCGATGTCAAGTGAACTGGGTACCTAGATCAGCAAACGTTATTGCTCACACTCTTGTCTCTAGGCTTTCTCTTATTTTGATACTATGTACTGGGACTCTGTCCCTGCTGACTCTATTTCGGCTCTTTTGCATTAATATATCTATTTACGTGGTTGTTTTCAAAAAAAAAACTATGAATTGATTTATTATTCATGTATGATGAAGATTGAGGAAAAAGAGATGCCATTTTATCTGCACAAGTCAATATTGATGTACGTGGAAATAATAAAGTTAGAAGAGTAAAGACTTACTGTGTGATTAGTGGGCCTAAAATGTCTTAGGATTATTGGTAATGAGTTCAGAATAACGTTAATGGGGATCATATTCTGTCTTTATATGCATTGTGTTGTGAATTTGGTTCTGTTTTTAGTGGCCAGTTTTCCAATAATAAGTCTTAATTTGTGTTGGAAAATTTGATAATAATATTGCATTTTAAGTGACTATTTTGTGGTATAAAATATGAGAACTTCACTTCCGATTTAATCGGGTAAATGTGAATTCGATTTCTTCTATTTAGTAGAAGAAATTAATATTTTGTACACATAAAGTAGAAAATAGGTGAATGAGAAATTGATTTTCAAAATATACCTATTAGATCACTTTAATAATGCTTTATTATAATAATATTTTATTATTATTATTATTATATTATTATTATTATTTTTTTGTGGATTTTGGGAGTTGTGATGTTGGAAGAAATGCCTTTGTCTCCCACGCCGTTCACCCACTCCAAAGCCACTCTCTTTTGTTGTTTTATTGTAAAAATAAAACCACTTGTACTCCCACTTCTAGATGTTGCTTTGCATAGTACATAAAGGAATTTCTTCCTTTATTTACTCCTAGGAAGGATAAAAAGCTTAGGACTTTTGTCTATTGCTTTTGACTTGTTATGGGTTAGCAAAATACCCTTAACTTGTGAAGTATTTAAAATGCCTCTAGTTGGCCATCCGGAGAGATGCAAGCAACACGGTACACTTTTCCTTTCTCTCTCTTGGCTATTATCAGAGTGTTCATTTGATTTCTTTCTTCTTGAAATAGGCCGTGTGCGAAAGGAAAATATATAAAAGAGTAGCCATTCTACTTCTTCTTGAGATTATCCTATGTGTTCAATCCTTGTTCTAGTTCGCCGAAAATAATATAGGATGAGTGCTCAACTATATTATTGTGATCCATTTTATCCTGGGAGACCGACACTACAACGCTCCTAGCACCATGGGAGGTAGCGAATCGGTTTTAAGGAAAGTGTGTTATACACGACTTGGATTTTTCCATTACTGTTTCCATTTCCATTTACGTACTGTTAATTTCAGATTTCTTATTTATATTCGGAATATATTGTTATTTTCGAATTATTTCTTGCCAATTTATGTTCTGTTATTATTATTGATGTACATGTTTATTGTACAATATTCTCCTACTATATTTCTGTCTCGATGTATTACTTAGAAGATGATCCGGCCAAAGACCTTTCCTTTTTGGTTTTTCCCCCTGACAAACTTAAAACCGATATTTTTTTTAAAAAAAAGTTTTGAAGATTGTTTCGTTCAATCTTAAAACTGATGTGGTGCTTTGAAGATTGTTTCGTTTAATCTTAAAACCAACTAGATAGTTGTTTCTAACAACTTAAAACCGGATTTGGTGTTTTGTAGATTGTTTGTAACAATCTTAAAAACTGACCATGTTTTTATATTCTTCTAATATGACAATTGATAATAGTAGTATGGAGAATAATAATAATAACAGTGGCCGAATGGCAATGAGCTTGGGCATTCGAATACCCCAGTGAATGTTGATTCACATACAAGTGGTGGTATCCAAAGCTCATGCGAAGTAGTATTGGTACTCGGTACCAAGTGGATTGGTAGAAATACCAACGAAGTTCTAGAGAAAGAACTTCAAGTGATTGGCAAGAAAATAAAATGGAAAATAACAGTGAATGGAATTTATTCATACTTGTTCGAAAATCTTCCCTAGTAGAAGATAATAAATTTAATATGATGTATATAATATCATATTTACCGTGACAAGGAGTATGACTATACTGGACTGGACTTGGATTGACTGAACTTCCTGGACTGTAAAATAAAATAGTGGAAACTAACCTAATTTATTTGACTATTGTTTGGGAAGAAGTTTTGTTGTTTGTTTTGCCTCCAGGATAGTCGAAGAAGTGGATTCAATTATCATCATGAAGAAAGCTGGGCGAGTAAGATGGTTGCAAGTCACGGCAGCAGTTGAGGATCTCCGAAATCCGGCCGATCGCAGGTCGTGAGAAATCATCAGTGCCGTTGTGTCACGGTTTACTGCAAAGATAGTTGCTACTGATGATGATGCTCGGCCCTTTATTGATGACTGCCAGGCAACCTCCTTATTCTCTGCTTCTTCTTCTCTTGTTTTTCTCCATCCTTAGATTAGTTTATTAATTAAGAGATGGGTATGATGATGAATTCCATTGTAAAACAAAGTGGTAGGTCCCACCACCAATTATGTTGTCTATCTTGGAAGTGTAGATTGAGTTGTAATGGTGGATGTTGCAGGGAATCTTCTTACCACTATGATGTGTTTGTATATGTATACTCAATGTAATAGATAGGTATATATATAATGGAGAAAGTGGTTGCATGTGTTGTGGCCGTGTGGTATATGCAAATATACACACATGCAAGGAAAATGGATTATGGTTGGCTGCCATATTAATTATGGACTGGATGCCAAAGTGATCCATAATACACGGATTACACGCATACATGGTGTATGTGAAAGTGGCAATAATTATTGATTAATAATATATATGGTATATATTATTATGGAAAAATTATTGGTGAGAATAGCAATGATATTGCATATTCTATAATCCGGTGAACTTGGGTTCATAGACCGGTAGTGACATCAAGGGTATATAAGTATATCCTAAGATGTAGTACAAGTGAAAGTACTATATGACTTGGTTGAAAAATCACAAGAAATTCATTGTGTTGAATTTCGGAAATGACAACCATGGAAATTTCATGATATGTTGGTGGTTCCTAGTAGAAAGGAACATGAGTCTAACGCTCAAACCGTTAAAGAAGTAAGAGATTTGAAATATTTGATTTCTTATTCTTGACTGTTTTGGTATGGTTTGTGTGACTCAAAAAGTAATGTTCAAATTTGTTAAAGAATATGTTAAAGATTTAACATATTGGACATGAGTTTAATGCTCAAACCATTAGAGAAGAAGAGACTTGGAAATATTTTCTATATTGTGTTGATAAATGGTTTGTGTGACTCAAGTAGTGTTGATCAAACCTACTAATGAATATGTTAAATTTAAGATTTAGCATATTAGACATGAGTTTGGCAACTTTAATCTTTGAGATTAAAAATTATTAAAAAGGCAATGTCTTGTTTTAAGCCAATCTCCTTATGATTAAATCCTGAAATTTTAGTAAGGATAATAATCAAAGTTAAGAAATTTTTCACAACTGGTATGATCTTTTTGAATATGTGATGTCAAAAGATAAAATAGCAGATCTGCTAACCTAAGGGTTAAAATGAGAGTTGTGAAAAAAAATTGTAACGAGGATGGGACTAAAGCCCTTGGAATAAAATTTCTATAGTGGATACCCAACCTAGTTAGCACCTAGGTTCAACGGGACAACTAAATTATAGAATGAAGCATGTCACTGTGGGGGTTTTCAAACTCCTAACCTCTCCTCGTGTGAAACAGTGACTCCCGTACGAGGCTAGCACCTTGATGCTTTAATGATTCGAATTGTCAGTGGACATGAGTATGCGGGATACTCGGAAAAGAATCACCTATGTGAGAGAGAAGTGGGGCCGCTTTGAAGGAGAATTGATTGGGCTCAATTCTTTAGAAACTCTTGCAGAACCAGGAACGGTGTTCCATGGCCAAAATGGGCACACCCATGAGAACAGAACAAAGTTTGGAAGGTTTCTGTGTGAGATATATCATCTTCTACACAAACGGCAGTTGGTTCAAAGATATCCCGTTCTACCAAACCGCCAGTAGAGTAAATATAGTTTCACAAGGGAAGGTTCAAAGATAACCCCTACCTATCCTATGCAGGAATCATCCGTTTGAACACTTTTGGGTCTTTCTTTTTGTTAGTCCCGGAAATCAATTTTTCATTCATGTGGGGGATTGTTGGAAAATTTGATAATAATATTGCATTTTAAGTGACTATTTTGTGGTATAAAATATGAGAACTTCACTTCCGATTTAATCGGGTAAATGTGAATTCGATTTCTTCTATTTAGTAGAAGAAATTAATATTTTGTACACATAAAGTAGAAAATAGGTGAATGAGAAATTGATTCTCAAAATATACCTATTAGATCACTTTAATAATGCTTTATTATAATAATATTTTATTATTATTATTATATTATTATTATTTTTTTTTTGTGGATTTTGGGAGTTGTGATGTTGGAAGAAATGCCTTTGTCTCCCACGCCGTTCACCCACTCCAAAGCCACTCTCTTTTGTTGTTTTATTGTAAAAATAAAACCACTTGTACTCCCACTTCTAGATGTTGCTTTGCATAGTACATAAAGGAATTTCTTCCTTTATTTACTCCTAGGAAGGATAAAAAGCTTAGGACTTTTGTCTATTGCTTTTGACTTGTTATGGGTTAGCAAAATACCCTTAACTTGTGAAGTATTTAAAATGCCTCTAGTTGGCCATCCGGAGAGATGCAAGCAACACGGTACACTTTTCCTTTCTCTCTCTTGGCTATTATCAGAGTGTTCATTTGATTTCTTTCTTCTTGAAATAGGCCGTGTGCGAAAGGAAAATATATAAAAGAGTAGCCATTCTACTTCTTCTTGAGATTATCCTATGTGTTCAATCCTTGTTCTAGTTCGCCGAAAATAATATAGGATGAGTGCTCAACTATATTATTGTGATCCATTTTATCCTGGGAGACCGACACTACAACGCTCCTAGCACCATGGGAGGTAGCGAATCGGTTTTAAGGAAAGTGTGTTATACACGACTTGGATTTTTCCATTACTGTTTCCATTTCCATTTACGTACTGTTAATTTCAGATTTCTTATTTATATTCGGAATATATTGTTATTTTCGAATTATTTCTTGCCAATTTATGTTCTGTTATTATTATTGATGTACATGTTTATTGTACAATATTCTCCTACTATATTTCTGTCTCGATGTATTACTTAGAAGATGATCCGGCCAAAGACCTTTCCTTTTTGGTTTTTCCCCCTAACAATTTGTTGCATCAGTTTCTGCGTGCTGAAGCAGCCTACTGAGGACTTTTGAGAGTCTGGACTTTTGACTTATGCTCTCATCCTCTCTCTATGCATCTTTCTTCTATAACCTAATGTCACGGAACATCAAGTTATAACTCTAATCGACAAAGAACTACAATGAAGTAAATCAGATTTAATTGTCTAATTAAATTGGTCAGATTGTTGACTTTAAGCACAAGATTTCAAGTTTTACTCTTAGTATGAACAATCTAAATTTTATGGTTTGAGTCAATCAGTTATGACAACTTAGACACTTAAGTTACTTTACCTCTTTATGGTTGTTTGTCGGCTTCCGTCACAAGGTGGAATTTACCTTACCTGTGAGTTTCCTTTGTCATACCAAGAAGACCAATGAACAGATTTCATAGAGAGTCAAACTTGCAACTTTGTGTTTATTAAACTAATTATTTGATCAACTTGATTGGAATAGAAGTGAAGAACTTATTTCAAAAAAAAAGAAGTGAAGAACCTATTATCTCATAAAATAATTATTTTTTCTTTGTCTAAAAATTTAATAAAAAGAATTATTAAAAATTTAATAAAAAGAATTATTTTTTAAAAAATTAATAAAAAGAAAAGAAAAGAAAGTACCCAATAGCTGGCGGTATATATTCGAGTCCAAGATAAATTGATGGTGTCGTTGAGGTTGAAAATTATCTTGAAAAGAAATTATTATATTACAGAGTACTTCTTCTATGTTTACGTATTTATAATTAATTCTCCTTTTATAATCCACGTGGAAAATAATTAATTGATTATTTAAGTACGTATGGTTGATGCAGACTTTCAGAATAATGGGGACACTTTGAAGATGGCGATTCCTGATTCGAAAATGACATAATTGGCCTCTTCAAGATATTTCTTTATTTACCTGTTCAAGTCCCCAAACTTTCTCTTATTTCTCTTTTCTTGCTTACTGTATAATAGTCTATTTTAAAAAAAATTCTGAATGATAGAGATAATTGAAAATGCATTGTCAAGAATTGAACTTATATTAATATTTAAGTATAAGAATTATGTCGCGCCCACTAGACTGTCTTTTTGAAGCAGAGTTTAAGATTGTTGTATCATTTAATATACAGGAAAACTCGTTATTCGAAAGTGTCTTCTAGGTGAATCTTGCTTTGTGACTTCAAATCAAAAAAATCAATAAATAATTCTAATTAAAAGGTGAACTTAAAATTGTTCAACTAACTTGATTAAGGTTGACCCGACATTATTGTATTGAATTGAATACGGTATGTTGGTATCACATGCTACACAATGGCAAATACACGTGGTCCGACTCAGAAAAGTTTATCCTCTTCATTGAAATTTGACACCATCTGATGAAAGGGATACCTTGCCCAGTTGAAGACGTGGCACAATGGTAGCCCTCGATGTTGTCAGCTTGACAGGTTAAACTCATTCTTTAATATTACTTGTAGGAAAAAATCTACAGCAAACAATGCCACCTCACTTTTGGTGAACAAATGGTACCCCATAAACGAAAAATAATAAGTTTATCCACATATTTTAATAAGAAAGAAAACTTAAATAATAGAAGTTATAATTTTTTATTTTTTATTATCAATCACAGTAAAAAAAAAAAAAGAGTGAGAATACATGAGTACTGAAACGTATAATTACTGCTAAAGAGCATGACTGTAGAATTGTAAAGGTTGGAACAAGAAGCTGAGGGGCAATGAGTCTTCAAGAATCATTCTTTACTGAGCTTTCAAGACTGCCCTAACATGGCCATTCATTGAGCCTTTACAGGGAAAAGAGAAGTGAACCCCTCCCCACTTTCTTTGTCTATAAATACCTATAAATAGGAAAATATTAAAAAAAAAATAAAATTCTGCCCTTTGTTTGTCCACACACAACTATATATTCTGGGGAGAATCCTCTGCAAAAGAGGTTGCGTTCAGCTGCCCAGGAGTGGATACCAAGGTAATACCTTGATGAATGCTGGAATAATTTACAGAATGGTTTCTTCAACTTGTGTTAATTTTATTGTTTTTAAAGATCTTTTTGTCCTTTGAGTGGAATATAATTTGTTGTGGTAGCTGTATAGATAGTGCAGATTAGCAGATGTGTTGTGTTTGGTGAAATTGAAGGTAATAGATTTTCATGTTTAAATACTGGGTTCAGTGGGAATCAATTGTGTCTGCTAAGATTTTGTTTCTTATTATATTATTATATTATTTTTTGTAATGAAACTTCCACTTGTTGGTTGTCCCTATGTTTCTTTTGGCTGATTTTTATGTTATCTAACTAGTATCTGCTCCTATTTGAATTCTTGTAACTCAGTATCTTTTCTTGGGAATGGTTTGTTATCTGAGTTTGAAGCTTTTAATTTTTCCAGAATTATTTTTTTTCTAGATTATTTGTTGAAGATTTCTTCTGTGTTTGGCTGTAAATGCTTGCCAAATGAATGAGAACACACCAGACTCCCAAGTCCCATCTCTTTCTTCAATCAAATTCTTGCTGGTGGGTCCCCACCATCAAGCTCTACCTGCTGTATGACTTTTGAATGTTTATGGCCCTCGGCCCCTTGTTCGTATCTTTTACTTTAGACTTGATTTTCTGAGCTTGAGGCATTGTTTTGTGGTCTATCTGTTAACAGGGGCTTGAATTCTTGAGAAATGGTGATGTGAATTGACTCTTTAGTTGGCTTTAGTAGAGATGGAGGCTCATGCACATCTGAAGAGCAGGTTTCTATTGGTAATTTGTTGTTTATCGGTGCCTTTGGCAGTTTTAGGAGGTCGGAATGGAACTGCTCCTTCCAGACCAAGGGTCGTGAATATTGGAGCTTTATTCACGATAAACTCAGTTATTGGACGCTCTGCTAGGCCAGCCATTAAAGCTGCTGTGGATGATGTGAATTCTGATTCGAGCATTCTTAGTGGCACCAAATTGAACCTCATAGTGCAAGATACAAATTGCAGCGGATTCATTGGCACTGTTGATGGTAATAGGCTAATACCTTTATCTTGTTTTCTTTCTTACCATGATTTTGGCGTGTCCCTAACCATTGCATTAGACTTTTCGATTAGGATATATTGACAATGGCATTAGTTTTAAACCGAGCTATTTGCTTTGTAGCTTTGCAGCTGATGGAAAGAGATGTAGTTGCTGCAATTGGTCCACAATCCTCTGGAATAGCGCATGTAATTTCTCACATTGTGAATGAACTTCATGTCCCGCTTTTGTCATTTGGGGCAACAGACCCGACTCTTGCTTCTCTGCAGTACCCATATTTTCTTCGCACAGTCACGGATGATTACCACCAGATGCGCGCTGTTGCTGATCTTGTTGAGTATTTTGGATGGAAGGAGGTAATTGCTATCTACGTTGATGACGATAATGGTAGAAATGGGATTTCAGCATTGGGCGATGCTCTTTCTAGGAAGCGTGCCAAGATATCTTACAAAGCAGCCTTATCTCCCGGGGCCTCGAGAAATGAGATGTATAACGTGTTAGTCAATGTGAATTTGATGGAATCTCGAGTATATGTAGTGCATATAAATCCTGATTCTGGGCTATTGCTGTTTTCAGTAGCAAAGAGTCTTAGTATGATTTCCAGTGGCTATGTTTGGATTGCTACAGATTGGCTTCCTTCTGTTCTCGATTCTTCAGAATCAGTTGATCCAGACATGATAAATGTCTTGCAAGGGGTTATTGCACTCCGCCATCACACCCCAGACACCGATCAGAAGAAAAAGTTTGCATCTCGCTGGAGAAATTTTAAGGAGAAAGAAACCTCGGGCTTTAATTCATATGCACTCTATGCTTATGATTCGGTGTGGTTACTTGCACGTGCTCTTGATCGTTTTTTCAATGAAGGTGGAAATGTTACATTTTCTGATGACCCGAGGTTGCAGGATACCAAAGGCAGTTCCCTGCATTTGTCATCTCTCCGTATTTTCGACCAGGGCCAGAAGTTACTCGAGATACTTACTAGTGTTAACTTCACTGGTTTAACTGGACAAGTTAAGTTTGATACAGATAGGGATCTGATTCATCCCGCATTTGATATTCTCAACATTGCTGGAACTGGATCACGGCTGCTAGGTTATTGGTCGAATTATTCTGGGCTATCTCAAGTTACTCCTGAGATTTTGTATGCAATGCCTCCAAACTCTTCAACCAGCAGCCAACATCTAAACGGCGTTATATGGCCTGGTGACGTTACACAGCAACCCCGGGGATGGGTATTCCCCAATAATGGAAAGCCTTTGCGTATTGCAGTCCCCAACCGTGTCACTTATCCTGTATTTGTTAGTAAAGAAAAAGGACCTTCTGGGGTGAGAGGATACTGTATTGACATATTCGAAGCTGCTGTACAGCTGTTACCTTACCCTGTTCCTCACGTCTACGAATTATATGGAGATGGCAAACGAAACCCCTCGTTCAACAACATTGTGGAAGATGTTGCAAAACAAGTAAGTACTAGTACTAATCGATTTGCTAAGTATTCTTCTGTCTAATACTATTCTGCATTACTGCCTATTCCAAAAATGTGCAAGGTTAATCATTTCGTTTGGCACTCTTAGAAATATGATGCAGCTGTTGGGGATGTTACAATTACCATGAACCGGACAAGGATGGTGGACTTTACTCAGCCTTATATCGAATCGGGACTAGTGGTAGTCGTGCCTGTCAAAGAGGGTAAATCCAATCCATGGGCTTTTCTCCAACCATTTTCACTGCAAATGTGGTGTGTCACGGGGGCTTTCTTTCTCTTTGTTGGAACTGTTGTTTGGATTCTTGAACATCGGATTAATCAGGAGTTCCGTGGCTCACCACGACAACAACTTGTCACCGTCTTCTGGTTAGTTTCTCTCAACTTGTGCAGACAATACTCAATAGAGCAAGTTGATTCAAACATAATTTTATTACTATCTAGAATTAATACATTCATGTAGATTGTTTTGAATTGAACTTTCCCCTTTCGTGTTCATAACTTCAGGTGGTTTATTCTTGCAGGTTTAGTTTCTCAACAATGTTCTTTGCACACAGTAAGTTCATCCCATCAGCTGCCAATCTTTCCATTCAAGTTGTCGCGTGTTTTCTAATGATCAGTTACCTATGAGAACTCCCAATACTAATCTGTTTTTAAATTCGATAGGGGAGAACACTGTGAGCACGTTAGGGCGCTTGGTGCTGATTCTGTGGCTCTGGGTGGTTTTGATTATAAACTCGAGTTACACAGCTAGCTTGACTTCAATCCTCACAGTCCAGCAGCTATCCACAGGCATTCAAGGGATTGACAGCTTGATCTCGAGCTCTGAACCTATAGGAATCCAAGATGGGTCATTTGCGTATAACTATCTCATTGAAGAGATGAATGTGGCAGAATCCCGCCTTCGGATCTTGAAAAAGCCAGACGACTATATTGATGCTCTACAGAAAGGTCCAAAAGGCGGGGGAGTTGCTGCAATCGTCGATGAGCTTCCATACATCGAGGTTTTCCTGTCCAACACGAAATGCAATTTCAGGATTGTTGGCCAGGAGTTCACAAAGAGTGGATGGGGATTTGTAAGTACTTTAACTTCACCTATCATCATAATTGACTTACATTACATAAACTGTTGGGCAGAGGCCCTGAAGGGCCAAGTCCAGTATCCTGCCTGGCCCTACCTGTTATGCAGGAGCTACTAGTTATAACTTTTGACGTAGTGGTAAGCGTTTTATCCTAACATCATACTGGCCAGGCATTTCAAAGGGACTCCCCTCTGGCGGTTGATATGTCAACTGCAATCCTTCAACTGTCAGAAAACGGGGACCTCCAACGAATCCACGACAAATGGCTGTCTAAAGAAGGCTGCTCACAAGAGACCGAGGTGGACGATAGCAGGCTTTCCCTGAAGAGCTTCTGGGGGCTATTCCTCATCTGTGGCATTGCCTGTTTCCTCGCCCTCCTCGTGTTCTTCTGCAGGGTGTGCTTGCAGTACCGTCGTTACACCCCTGAGCAAGAGATGGATCAGGTTGTCAATGAGCCCGAAACTACCCAATGTAGCGGTGGCACCCTTCGTGCTCCCAGCTTCAAAGACCTGATAGATTTTGTTGACAAGAAGGAAGCCGAGATCAAGCAAATGCTGAAGAGGAAAAGCAGTGGCAACAACTCCAACAAGCGACAACTCGATCAAAGTGAAGATGGGCACCCTAGTTCCCCGGTATAAACAACATCTTTTTTGTTATGTAAATGGTTCATACATTTTATTGTGACACCAGAGATTTTAGGCACAGAACAGCAGAATGTCTTGAAGAAGGCAAAGATGGATGGAATATCACTTCTAGATTTGACATTACTTGTTTAATAAAGTGATATTTGCATCAAAATCCTGCTCAAAAGGTAGCATTAATGTACCTAAAGACCTTGGTTGAAGTGAAGGGGAAAGGGAAGTCTGACCTATGAGGTCCACAAAATTTTGAGCTATTAATCTTAATTAGATTCTTTTTGTCAAAACCATGAATATAAAATACTACAATTCTTTTGGTTTAATATTAAATACACTCCTAAATGGGAAGTTATAGGCACGAACCTCGATGGTGATATTGACTTTTTGTACTTTAGTTGATTGAAAAAGTAATTATGAACATATACTACATTGCAATAGAATTAATAGTAAAAGGAAACAATATTTTCTTCTTTCATACAAATTATTTCAACTCACCATGGGTCCCTTGCATTGAAAAGGAGGTCGCAATGTCGCATTGTCCTTTACAACTCCTAAGGTTGAACCTTGCCACGGTTGCAATCTTATCCAACCATGTCTCCATGATTTTGACACTTCGACCTTGCCTGAAAGCTCATTCACATATATTGTCAAAGTATGGGCAAATTGCAATTTTTTTGTCCCCCGAAATAACAACAAATTCAGTTCTTTTCATTAACAGATTCATTAAAATTATAGTTCATCGGATTTAACAATAGAAAAGCAACTCCGAGTAGCTTAGTTGGTTTGTGGGGGACAAATTATGGGTAAAAAGGGCAGGAAAATTGTTGTTCAGGACTAGAAATAATATTATAATTACTAGGAATCAAACCCTAGTGTATGGGTTGAAGGTTAGGATCATGAGCCACTAAGCCATGAGTGTTGTAATGGTCCAACAGGTAATGTCTAAATGAAGACATCAAACTCCTTATATAGTGTTGAAGACCTTCTAGATGGTTGACAAATGTACGACTCTAGCTTGCTTTCATTATAGGTCATACACGCGTGCCCCCCACTACCTGAATGTCAACAATCTTCACATAGATAAGTAAAACATCATGCCTTTTGATATACATAAACTAAGTAGTTTGGGTGGTTGGTGCTTGTGTTGCTAAGCCGTGGTCATAAGTTTAAATCTTGTTTGCTGCACTTGGCTTAGCATTTTATACCTTCCTTTTGGACCACCATGATTCATTCCTTCTTAACAATAAAAATGGGTCTTTCTTGGATCAAAACTTTCTCAATAAAATGGGCCTTCTGGGTCATTGCTCCATCAATTATAATAATTTTAAATAATGAATTGAATTTTTATTAATGTTAATAAATAATAATCGGTTATTGTTGGAGAATATTTATTAATTAATGAATAAAGATGTGAAATGTTCCGTAAGCAGTAAGAAAAAAGTTGAAATTGGATGAGTAGAAAAAAAGTTGACTTGGGAATAGGCATGGGTCGAGAAAAGCGGTCAACCGCGTTGAATGCGAGGCCACCATAAGCTTGTGGAATGGCCGTTTGGGAAAAAAAAGGGGAAGCAATAAATGACGATAGAAAATAAATTTCAAATATTCTCTACAAAAGATGAGAGATCCTGTCACCATTACTTTCATGGCGAAGGCAAGAAGCTAGAGGTTGAGGAGGCCGTAACTAATTTCTACCCTTTTTCTTTCTTCTTCTTCTTCTGTATCCGTAACGCCACTTTTATATATATATATATATAGCATAAAGATAAAGATGTTTCAGAGTAGGTACCACCAACTTTGTTGTTGTTGATATTGATGTTGTTGTTTTTGTTGTTGTTGTTGTTATTGTTGTTGCCATACAAGAACAAAAAGGGATTGATTGAAGACGACGAGGACGAAGACGACGATAATGGCTCATCTCAGCGTGAAGAGAAAATTGCTGCTGAGGACCTCAATTCTGCAGAAATACCTCACTCGCCTCTGGCGCCAAATCCTTGCTCGCCGGGTTCATAAGTCCGCCAAGTACCGCCAGTTGCCCCGCACCACATCCGCCGCCTCCGCCGTGATACCCCCTGCGGTCTCCCTGCCCCGCGACGCCGTCGAATGCAGCTTCTCCTCCTCCGCCTCCGCCTCCGACCCGCCCCGCTTCGATCTCGACAAGGACGGCTCCGATTTGGTCGCCTTGAAGATTAGCCTCTTGGGCGATAACCAAATTGGCAAAACCAGTTTTCTGGTTAGTGGTTAGCATTATTCCATTCTATTGCCCTTTATCGTTTCATCATTGCCGGTTTTTCTTAATGAATGCTTGATTTTGTTATGAATGGAAGACTAAGTACGTAGGGAAAGAGAAAGGGAAGGCAGGGATTTCGAGAAATGGACTGAATCAGATGGACAAGACAATTAATGTCAAAGGGGCTCAGATATCTTACAACATCTGGGAAGTGGAAGGTAATGGAGCCAACCACATAGTTCCATTTCTGTAATCAACTCACAATATATGATTCAATCTTGCACTAAAAAAAGTATGATAATGCAGGCACTGATTTTTCATCTCAGTACCATATTCGTGCTGCTTGTAAAGACTCTGTGGCCATGTTGTTCATGTTTGATCTCACAAGTAGGTGCACCCTCAATAGGTATGGACCCATATCCTCGTATAATATATAAACATAAATGTACAGTCCAACTATCAACTTAAGGTTTTAGTTGAGACATAACATATTCTGCAGGCGCGAGGGTGTGTGTTAAGCCTATAATATATAAATATAGATATGCACTGCAACTATTAGCTTAGACTTTTAGTTGTGATTCTGATGCTATAAATCCGTAAGTTTCTTGAAAAAGCATAGATGTTATCATCTTCTGAATTTGCAAATTGTTCCTTCATATATGCAGTGTTTTAGGGTGGTTCCAACAAGCCAGAAAATGGAATCAGGTGTGGTATTGCTCCTAAATGTTAGAATGGTGGATTCTTGAAGGTACATTCATCTGACTGCAGAA
This sequence comes from Ipomoea triloba, assembly GCF_003576645.1. Taxonomy (NCBI): domain Eukaryota; kingdom Viridiplantae; phylum Streptophyta; class Magnoliopsida; order Solanales; family Convolvulaceae; genus Ipomoea; species Ipomoea triloba. Next base: position 3,330,956 of record NC_044926.1, on the reverse strand, counting down.
TGTTTCTGTTAATTTCAGACAGCAATTCCTGTGATGATTGGGACAAAGTTTGATGATTTCGTCGAACTGCCTCTAGATTTGCAGTGGACAATTGCTAGTGAGGTGGTGTTCTGCTTCTGTTTTGTTTACATTTCTGGTAAAAGAATGAAATTTGGGGTAATATTGACATGTATCTATGTGTGACTGGAAACAGGCAAGAGCATATGCAAAGGCACTGAATGCTACCCTGTTCTTCTCTAGTGCAACCTACAACATCAATGTGAATAAGATCTTCAAGTTTGTCACCGCGAAGCTCTTCAACTTGCCATGGACAGTGGAGAGGAATCTGACGGTTGGAGAACCCATGATTGATTACTAGGCCTGATCTCCACCATCCCATTTGGTGTCATTGTAGATAAACACACCATTTATTTCCCTGCAGAATAATTTACACTGTCAACCGGTCGCCCCTAGATTAGTCAGTGAGACCAGTAAATGTAGCATATCCAGCGATTCGGGTTGTTTTCATTTCTTTTTTTTTTTTTTTTTCACGATGGAGTTTCTTTCAGGTTAGGGGCAATAGTCAAACTCCATGCTTTCATTCTTCTTTCTTTGGTAAGGAAAAAAAAAAAAAAGCCGGCCTCTTTGCTTTGTGGTCCTCTAAAATTGTCTGTAAATCGCCATAAGTTTCTTGTTTATTTCCTTCTCTGAAAAGAAATTGCAGAGTTTAGTCTTTTGCTGTTTTGCCATGGCATGAGAAACCACAAATGAAATTAGCTCAACAATTGATCTGACAGATATATTTGGTCATGATGTTCTGTAAGGGCAAAGATGTTCTATAGAAAACCTTAATGAATGAAACAAATGGAGGATTTGATTGCATGGTTAGGACAATGAGAAAGGCAAAATCTCACATATGAAATTATGGTTTTGAGAGGTATTGGTGAAGAGGAGGCATTTCTTTCTTTAGATTTTAAAGAAAAATTCGTACACCATTATAATTGGCATTACTTATAAAATTCTTCAAAAAAAATAAAATTTGTACACTCTTAACAAAATGTAGTCTTATTATTTTATTATTATAGGCAGAAATTTGAGAAGGCCCATGCAATATTATAGACTGGTGAAAAGGATAAGAGAATGACAATCATCGTTCCCTCTCTTTCTATAGTCAAATTGTTGGAGTATTTTCTTGATGGATTTGGAGATGGCAATGGAGAATCCAATTGGTACAATGATAGACATTTGATCTTTACCATACATGTAGAGATGTCAAAATGGACTTAACCCGCTCCGCCTTGCCAATAGGACAGAGTGCGCTTTGAGATTTTATGCATATTTTATTGACATGCTGTTTAGCCCACCCTGCTTAACTCGTGGGCTTGGCGGATCAGCGGGGTTTGTTAAATTACTAAATTAAAAAATTATTAAAATAAATAAATGTTACAAATTTACGAAGCAAAAATCCTAAGATAATTAGCTAATTTTCTTATATTTAGACTACTTTTGTTTAAATTTTATAGTTTAAACTATCTAAAATGATTTTAACATTTACATTTTTTATATAAATTATAAATTTACAAAAATTACAAAGTTAATATTTTGACGGGCCCCGCAAAACTAAGGCGGTGTGGCGCTGTCGACTTCCCTTAGACACATATTATTGACGGACTTTTAGCTTACCTCGTCACACGGCAGGCTTTGGTGGGATTTGTCCCGCCGACTCACTTTGACATATCTACATATATATGCAATGTCACCATATTTTTGAATTATAAAAAATTATAAAGTTCAAAATTTTTATCTATTATAATTACATTAATATATATATATATATATATATATATATATATATATATATATATATATATATATATATATAAATGTTACTAGGTACTAATGGCGGGACCATGACATACAAGAAAAGTAAGTGCATTTTAAATAGAAAGTTTGAAAGACTATTCATAGAAGTAAGGTATAACATATTATTAGATTTATAAAATTAAGGAATGATATAGTATTTACAAATTATATTTTATATATTTTACTTTTTTTTTTTGAATACTACTAACTCTATTAGAATGCAGTATCTGTTCATAACTACTTTCTCAACCTATTGAAGCACAAGAGTCAGTATTGACTCCACTGAGGCTCAAATCCACCACCTCCCGTACAAATAGGAGGGTTTGATGCCACTGGACCCGTACAAATAGGAGGGTTTGATGCCACTGGACCACAAGATCCTTGTCATAAGTGGTATCGAGCCTAACCAATGAAACTGGAACAAAGTGGTGTAAATTTATGTTTTATTAATTTTATAAATGTAATTTTACCGTAACTAGTGGGATTTTACACCCTTCACTTCACTATTTAATAGGTAGGAGGTTTCAATTCTCTTTTTAACGGTTAGACCAAAAAATCAGTATTGTTAATTAAATTTGGTTATTATAACTCAATCTATCAGTTTCTTAATTTAAAATTTGTAGTATATATGATCCAAGAATTTGGAATATATGTACATGTAGATGAGTAATACCTTCAAACTTTTTAATTTTTTTTTTCGGTGACGAGAGAATTGAAACTTGTAGTCACTATCCTGAGAGTTTGTACTATTTAAACTCCGCTCATGTGTAATAGTTGACAAATAATCAATAAATTTCTTAATTCTTTGTATTAGAATTAATTACCTGTTCTTCATTGAAGCACACCTAAATCGGTCTAATCAATAAATTACATATATTCTAAAAGGCTTTTTAGTCTAGCTGACTACTTCCTAATTTGTTGTTTGTTTCACTTTTACCACACAATGCACATGCCCAAGTGGCAGCCAACTGAAATATCCATTGAATGTACAAATTACAAATTGGAAGGTAATTAGCTTTTAAATTAAAGAAACCACTATGTATTTGATATGTAATTAAAATATTAAATTTGACCTTTGATAAGTTATGCTATAATATTTATAGTATCCTACATTCCTACATATATATAAAAAAAAAATAAAAAATTACATGACAGTAGAATGCCTCTCAAACCACACGGGAAAAGTAAATTGTATTAGAAAGATCTCGTACGGTAGGCTGAACCAAAATGATATTAATTAGAATCAAGCTTGTAAACTTTAGGTACAAGAATTATATATACTTCGCCTACTTGACCACCCATTTAAGGATCGAGAATACGTTGCATCTTTACTATTAAGCCAAGAAGATCATTGAATTGGCTCAAAAACCATATATAACAAGTTTGTACAAGAAAGAATTGTGAAGGGGAATAAGAAGAATATAAAATTGGAATCAGTAACATGCATGCATGCATGCATGCCGAAGGGTTTGGAGATTGGAATATATATAGTTCATGCACTCTCTCAACTCTCAACCAATTTATAGTCCAAAGCCTTTGCCGGCCAAAATCCAAATATTCTAAAATTTCACTGTTGTAAACGTGAAGGCACAGTCAATTGCGGCATTTTATTCTTTCAATCTTTTATACATTTGAATAACTACCTAATATGCATGCTGTCTTACTGTCTACCTTTCTACATCTTATTCCCCATAAATCACCAATAATTTGTATTTCTATTGCTCAATCTTATCGATCTAAATATCTTACCATTTATCAACGTGTGGTTTTACATAAGAAGTCACGAGTTGACATAAAAAAACCTTGTGGCCTAGTACCATTCGGTGTCCCAGTTTACACTCCTGTGACTAGATAATGTGGTTGTTAAATCATTAATTAATGATATATAATTTTTTTTAAATATAAAATTATATAGTTATAACTTACAAATTGAGACATTTATTAAAATATTAATATAATAAATAAAATGTTATAAAGTAATTTCTCTTAATTATACATAAACTAAATCACGTATTACTAAAATTGTAAAGATAAACATAATATATTGGAATCATATACTACTAAATAATATGAATTAATTATTATTATTGAAAGTTAGTATTTTTCCTTTATTATATAAAAACTAAATCACATTATTAAAATCACAAAGATAAAAAATATATAATCAACAATGTTAGCAAAAATCAAATCATGATCTTCCACCTGCTAGACAACTTCTTTCAGGGTAAAATTTGAATTTTTATTTAATGTTTAGGTGTTCCTAGCTTTTTCAGACTAATCCTAAACCCACAGAATCTCACCTCTAAGCGCTAGAGTCACTACAGAGCTAAATCACAAGTGACACAATTAACCCACCGGTCAGACTCTAGTTTTTAATTTATACACCCACTAGAGATACAAACCACAACTTCCATCATTCTAAGCCTCCAAACTGCCACCTTCAATGGCAACATCAAGTCAGGAGATGAATAACTATGCTAAACCAGGGCGTAAAATTTGAACTTTTAATATATATTATAATTACGTGACTTCTTTGTTCCCTAGTTGGTGATTGACACAACTATCATTCGTGTACGCCACATTATCTAAATATTCAGAACAGTTGCGGGTAATGTTCATTTCAAATGTTGGGCATATTCGATATGATCTTCAAATGTTGCTTGAATTAATAATTACAGTTATTATTCAGTGGTCGGATGTTCTGGACTCCTAGTGTTCATTATGTTCATCATCACATATAGGTTCCAAAATAATATCATCACATCACTGGTATTGACTTGGACCATTTTTGACACATCATGTCCATAGAGTGTGCCACCCCCTCGTAGCCCTGCCTGCATGCCAACTAAGATTTCACATGATAAAAAGTTACTTTTTTCAAAGAATTGCACCATAATCTCGAGAGTCCACACTTATTCTTACCTCAAAATTAAAATACTTATAAATTAGGACTGGCAAAATTCACAATAAGACCAATTTAAACCATACACTTTGTAACTGTTAGTGAAGTAAAATTGTATATGCCTAGTTAAATTATGCCTCCCTCTCCCGATCCCTTTGTTCATATTTCTACACACCCGTGCTCAAAATAAGACTAATTTCATACTTCAAGCTTGGAATCCAGCCAACTATGTGCTTTTCAGCCAAAGAAATAAAGTTATTAACTCTTTTTAGTATATATGATCAATTAATTAAACTGTACTGTGTGGAGGCCGGGCCACATATTCCATCCTCTCCCTTTGTTCATATTTCTATTGATGATTTCCCTACTTCCTTTTCTAGTTTCTCCATTATATATAACCATACCCTACACTCCAACATTGCCTCAAACCCCAAACCAATAGCCTCTATCAACACTAGCTAGAACACTACATAGTACATACAATAATGAATTCTTCCACATCAAAAAGTTTCGGTGGCTGTAAACAAAAAACAGATGAGATTAGTAGGGCTGAGGAGAGTGGGTGGACTTCTTATCTGCAGGATTTTTCATTGAATAGTAGCAGTGATAACTATGGCGGCTCGGCGGCGTATTCTTACCGTGGAGATTACAGCCGTTTTGGCGGCCCTTCTTTGCACTCCGACGCTGCCTCTCCGGCTGCATGGAAGGAGCGCGGTGGCGCCGATGCTCACGACGGTGGAGACTCAATGGGCGGCTTTCATCAGAGACTCAAGAACTTGAAGAAATCAAAAAAGAAAACGTCTGACCCTGACTTGGAGGATACTGCTAGCTCACCTGTCAATAGTCCAAAGGTCACTCATCTTTTCTTCCCTATTCTTTCTTCTTAGGCTTGGTAGGCAGAATAATTGAATAATGCATTCTGTCTTAACTAAAAGATTAAAAGACTTTCTGTTCCTATGTATCAAACAATATTGTGGCACCCGGTTGCACCCCACATGGGAGGGGGTGTGTTCGAGTCTCAATGGATGCAATATTGGTTATTTGTATTTTATTTGGTTGAGAAGGTAGTTATGAACAGATACTACATCGTAACAGAGTCAATAATACTAAAAAAAGAATGTACCAAACAATATTAAATTCTCCAGCAAAACATGGAACTAAAATGATGTTTGATAACCGTCGACAGGTTACTGTTCTCAAGCCGGCGGAAATCAACCAGAAGAAAATTAAAGAAAGTAATATTGGGAATTACAGCAATTACCGGTAATTAATTATTTAATTTCCATTGTTTGAGAGATTATTATTATTATTTAGGTGTATTTTATCTTAACATTGTTGTTCTATGCTTATCTATGGTGTAGGTAAAATGAAAGTGCATGGGTTTTGAATGTTTTCAAGACTTGCAGAGTGATGAAGCATTCATCATATGCAACTGGATGATCGAATGTTAAGGATTTAATTTTAATTAAACCGTAATTACATGTAATTGTTTAATTAGATGCTCATTATGCAATTCAATTTCAGCATATATATGTATCAAAGTTACATGTAATTGTTTAGATGCTTATTACAATAACTGATCAATAAACATTTTCAATATAATTATATTGCGCTTCAGGCCTCAAGATACGTGTATTTTTTTCATTCGTTCATAAAGAATGGATTACATATTAACGTCAACATTAAAGTATGATAACAATAAAAAAAAAACAAAATAAAATAAAAATAAATAGGGACAACTCCAAGCCAAGTTAGTCTTACTAATAACTTAATAACCAAAATATTTCAAATTTGATTCCGGCGAGAACTATCTCTTGACATTTTTTACTTGAGCTGATAAACTTTAAACTTCTATATTTTAATGTGTGGTAAGCTTTCCATAAAAAGTTTATCCATATGGATGCTTCCTAAATGTCAAATCTTAGAAATCCATTCGATGAATTATTTGATATGAAAGTAGAGAGGACTGCAGGCTGTACCATTTTTGGTGATCAGACCATGATAGACATATCAAAAAGCCACCACAAAATCATTTTCATTTTTTCTTTCAATTCTTTCTTTTGAGAAAATGTAATAATTAAATTCCATGTCATCCTAAATGAATGTGTCTACAATTCCACAGGTCCATCCAACATAGATTGTCATTTCAGCTGGAATAATAATGAATGGATTAATTAAGTTTGTTAACAAGTCACAATTAGCAAGAACTTAATTAATTTAATGGAGGCTTAAAATACCATTTTTATAATTTAATTAACTTATTCATGGGAAGGGTACATCTCATTAACATAGATTAATATTCAATAGGATTACCCAAGTGATGGGTTACTATTTGAAATATGTTAATTAATTATTGATAAGTATGTATAACTATATATCTTATTTAACCGAAGCTAAGAGGGTCATGCGCAATTCAATATCTTTCTGCAAGCATATAATTTAAACATTACACGAGTTGTTATGTAAGTATAATAAAATAAAATTACACAATTGTTATAAACTATTTTGTTTTGACATAGTGATAAACATTTGATTTTAACTATTAGTATTGTCAGAACATGTCATCATATGTTTCTAGGCATCCAATTGTCATCTTTAATTATAACTTTTAACATAGTATACTATGCACAACTTGTACCCAAATAAAAATTCAGAGTAGATAGACCTAAAATTGTAATGACAAATTAATTGAAAATTAGACTTAATTGTCTCTATAATCATCCTCACAATTGGTTGGTCCATGGCATTATTAATTAACAAATCCCTAATGATGTAATTAGGAACATGGAATGTTTTATTAATTACAACCAAGTGGACCTTTGCTGCTTTACATACAATCAACTCATCCCATCCATCCCAATCCTAACTAGCTATCTCGCCATATTAGCATGTAAGAGCAAACCCGGCCAAACGTTTGAATTTCTCGCACCAGGCCAATTAACTCTTTATATATATATAGTGGGACCTATAAAAATTGACTTCGTCAAGATTATTTTCTTAATTTTACTCTCCACCAACCAGTTTCGATCAGCATCTTAATTAGCTTCCACTACATACAATATAATCGATCTATTAGCACTTGATGATGCCTTCTTAATCATACTTATTTGCATGCTTTCTCCCATCTTTTTCTTGATTGATAAGAATAATTTAGGACTAGAAACACTCCCTCCCTTTAGTCTAATCTTGATAAGAGCTGTCATTGTAATCCTTGACAAATGTAATATGCTAGCTACCTTAGCTAAACCTTGTTCGCTACGACATAGGATTCTTTGCAGGGAAAGACAACATACACCATATCAAGCCAACAGATAATTGATATTATTATAAATAAATAAAAAAATTGTAGCATATATAATATATATATTGTCTGACATAACTTAGTCAAACGCAACACGAGTATACAACGACAAAATATTTTTAAATTTTCTTTACTATTATTGAGATTATTATGCTCATGTGTTATGTTTGATAAGTGGGGAGATGTTAATTGACATTCTTTGTTTCCCACAAATGATGCACAGGTGAGGCAACAATAAGCATTCCTAACTATAGAATTAGTATGCATTATTAGTGCAGTCTGGTTTACTTCTCAATTCTCATGTGTAATATGCCAAAGGCCTTGTGATCAAGCGGCATAGCTGTAGTCCTCCCACCTGAGAAGTTACAGGTTCGATTCCTCATAAATACATGGCGCTCAGCCAATAGCTCATCAGGTCGCTCATGACACGAATCAAATGATAGATTATGTAAATCTTTAGAAATTGGGCCAGGCCGGCTTCAACAAAGTAAATGTGAAATAAGATATGTGGTCAAGGCAACATATAATGCCATTGATGATGTATTAGAGGTTGGGGCTAGGTTTAGTGTATTGCTATCTGATCTGATGTCTCTCTTTGAAGACGAGCGATCCACTTATATTTTGAGTGGGTTCCTGCACGGATCGGACCAAGACTATTCAGTGATGCAACTTATGAAGAATTTCAGGTACACTTGGAAACTTTGTGTTGAAGCGTGCTAAGTCTAAATAGTACACACACAAAAAAAAAAAAAAAAACATCTCGTCGTTATGTGTGTATGATTTTTGTGTTCAACGTTAGATTGAAAAAATAGGGCCAACCAATAATATAAAGGTCCGTGAAAATTAAAAGGTCATTTGAGAGATCATTTCTTGTTTATTGGTCAAAATAGGTTGATTATAACTAATATTTATTTTTTGATTATATCTTGAATTTCATGAACTCATTCACAAGTCTCTTGAGGAGGTAAATCAATATTGTAGCTATTGGTTGGGGCTCGAATTATGGTATTATTGTAGAAAGTAGATAGTATCATACTAAGTAACATTGGATTGCTAATAACCTTGTGGTTTAGTGGTATCCAATTGCATCTCATGTGGAAGGGAGTAGGTTCGAGTTTAAGTGGAGGTGTAACTATCTCTCTCTTGTGTACATTTTGTTCTGACCTCTTACCATCTCCCTCAACCGTTTGGATCACCATGTCTTCTCTACCTTTAGCCCATTAAGACTTCCCTTCTCTTATTGGGCCATCATGACTTCTTTATCTCTAGCCCAATTGAACTTTTTCCTTGCTTGGGTCACCATGGCTTCCTTCTTGCTAGCCCATCAAAACCCTTCACCTTCTTAGGCCACAACTCTCCTTTATTACTCCTTTGGGCCAAGTCTTTCTCAATAAAATGGAACCTCGGGAACCATGGCCCCATCAAGCTCATACCCCATAAAATTGTGCATTTAATTCTTCTTTTTAGGAGACAATATTATAGAAAAATATTTTTTTTTAAATACTCATAATTCTTTACAAGATAATACCAAATCTGAAAAAAATCATAAATTATTTGTATTCCTCGGTAACCCGTCCACATCAACATTCAATATCTTGACCCACTATTGGCCAAACCACTTGGGCACTAGGCCCAATGTGAGTTGATCACTTAGCCACATTTCATAATTGAAAAAACGAGTACTGTGAAAATACATGCCGCTCAACTAAAAAAAAAAAATTGATGAAGAGTTCCCTGAAAAGGACACTAAATACTTTTTGCCAGATTTCTCCAAATCACTAGTATGGCTAATCGGCCAACAAAATTTCCCCTTGTAAGTTTTTGAATGGGAGGAAGAAAGTCTTTTTGATACTTGAAAGAATTAAAGCTCTTGCCACTGAAATTTGATCATGTAATCACCATTTGAAAAGGTAATAAGGTATTGACACACTATATAATAGTTGTAAGATCTGTATACCTATTTATCATATACTTGAAATAAATATTTATTGGTTTCCACGATGCGGCTTATCGAATGAACTCATACACGAGAAGCCCGTACGTTGTTGTCATCTTTCATCTTTCGGTCTTCCGCGTCGGTCTACACTTTACTCATGCAGATTCCCAGTGGGATTTTGTCAGTCTTTGTTCATCAATTTGTATTAAAGATCCTTCTGGTGTCTGACCTTTTCTTTATATTTAGTTATTGTATAAACTATTTCTATTCTTGTTGTAACTGTAGTTTATTTCCTTGAGTTTTTGTACTATATATTGTAATTCTCTTGAGCAGTGAATACATGTGTTTTCATCCCTCTTTCATGGTATCAAAGCCTTGAATACTCTTACGAGTTTTTTTTTTTTTCTAGCAAGATTTTTTTTTTTGAAAACGTGATTCTAGCAAGATGAATGACCTGCTTGCGGTAAGCCGCTTTTTATTCAGAATTTAACTCTTACTGCGCGTTGCATTGATTATTTCTTAGAAAATTTGAAGACAAACCCGAAAGATTGGATTTTTATGTGTCAGCTGGAGTGAGGAAATTATTTAACCCAAAAAAAAAAGGTTCCTAGGTATGCTAGTTTTTTTAAATTGGAGGGGAAAGAAAATGAAATAAATAAAAAGATTATAGTTGTGATGCAGTATTTCCAGTTTATGTGGTCAAGAGTGTGAGATTTTGCCATGTTTTTCTGTTTCAGGATTCGAATTTTGGTGATATCGTCAGAACTAGTAATACTTTGAGATCGAGGAACTCGATTTCCATGGAGTCAGTGTGATTCAGGAATGGAAGCTTTCAAACTTTTACAAAGCATTTAGCAAATCGAGATTTCTTTAGAGTTTTGCAATGGTTGTTTAAAGCTTATCCTTTTCCATTGTTCTTGTTGTTGTAGATACGTGGCCTTGTGAAAAAATGTGGATAAACTCTCTGGTTTGCTGTAGAACCTAAAGGTAACAGAAGTAAATGAACCAAACACACCCTAAAGCTTCAAATTTTTATTCAAAATCTTGAGAGATCATTGATTAGGAAGTAGAAAAAGGAATCAGTTTATATTCATTGGTGTCTGATCATATGTTAATGGTTGCGTTTGTACACATTTTTTGTGTGTTGCCAATGGCTGTGTTTGATGTCTGCATTTTTGTACACGTCGTCTTTCTTTGATGTTTGTGATATATTATTGATCATCAGCTTCTCAAAGTTGATCAGCATTTAATTTGTGCCTTAGGTCTGCCTTTCAGAATGCAATTCAAGAAACAGGACCAGGACAGATAGAGTCTTGAAAAGATGGAATTTGAACTTGTTCATATATATACAATAATCAACTGCAGATATTTGTTCTGCTTCTTTTCCCTGTTCTTACATTCTACTCACTTGCAGGTCCTGAATAAATATATCAGAGCACCAGAAATTAAAATGGATCTGATCTGCTACATGATTGTTCTTCTCCTATGCTTCTCTTCTTGGCATCATCAAACCATGGAAGATGAAGTAGCAGTCTTTTGTTTTTGTAAAAATTTATTTTTGGATTAAGCTATTCCATGGCATTAAAGTTTAAAGTTACCACCTTTTAAAAAAAAAATTGAACTTCAAACCTATCCTGTAAAATTTCACACCGACACAAGATTACCAGGTTCTTGAAAATGCCTAGCTAGTTCAGGCAATATGTGCCTAATGGCATGTGACTCACTACAGACAAGGTGGTGGGTTTTGGTCATATGTTGGGGTCTGGAGACATGTTATTTGAGGTACCAAAAAATTCCCTGAAAATTTTGTACCTTTTTAAAACTAAAATGACTATAGTTTTATATATTTTAGTCATAAGAGGAAACGCAATCCGAAGAGAAATCCATTGCACCTTAAATTGAAATACCATAATGTTCATAGTACAAACCTTGTCACCATTAGTAAATCTGCAACACTGCTAAACCTATGCCCCAAAAAATATTTTCTTAAATTCCTAGTACACAGGTGAATATATCTTCACTGGTCTCAGAAATCAGAACAACCCTCTTCTTCTTCCATCTCATTGGCTGGTGGAGTATCTTGAATTCCAGTACTTCTCGATTTCCTCCGCAGTTCTTCCTGGGATTCTTCCAGCAATCAGCGACCACCTAGTTTGATCATCAACACAACCAAACATCTTAGGAGAAATGATATAAGAATGCCAGCATAGGTAATTCAGTTGGTTTCTGGTTTCTGGGTGACAGATTGTGAGTAAGGACACAAGATCGAGTCCTGACAGTCACAGTATGAGAGTTACGCCCAATGTGGTGAGCACCAGACATGATCCTTCCACCTAAATGGACTACTGAGTCACTGTGATTTACCACCTTTACAGGTCTCGGGACGAAGGATTTGGCCTTTTATGGGCAAGAAATGGTATGAGAATTAACAAATTTGATTGGTTTTAGAGGGTGATCTGATGTGTACCTTTCTCCAACCAAGTTGAACATTCTGGTAATAAGGATTTCTTCATCCTCTGAGAACACAAGCTCCTTTTCTAAATCTTTACTTGTGACCTCAACTGCTAACCACCACCACATACATACACACCCAAAAACCAAACATCAAGATGCATGGCAACTGGTTTTGCTTTGACAGTACAATATAATCATGACAAAAATGCAGAAATTTGTAGAAAAAGAAACAGGCAACTAAAAGCAACAGTACTGTATTCACTAATTACCTATAGAATCCACTTGAGCTTCAGTACCACAAGTACTTGAATTGGTATCCAAGTCAGCCATGGGAGTTGAAAATATTGTCAAAAACACAAGCAGCAGAATAGTAGCCAAAAAGGTGAAGTATTGAGGCAACTGCTATGGATAAGCCAACAACATGTAAAATATAAATAGAGAGAAAATTATTAAAATAATAATAATAAAGAAAGAGAAAAAAAGAATCAATCCCAAGAAAAGTCTTGAATTTTATGCTTTGTAGTTGGGAATTTTAATTTGCAGGAGAATGGGAGTTGATAAAAGGCCAAAACCTCATGAATGGTAGTTGTGGTGGTCCAACTTTCTTGATAGGTTGGTAGTTGGGTGCATATGCCTCTCTGTGGTTGGTCATGGGACATTTTTTTAATTTTGTTTTAAATTTTAAATTTTAAAAAATGGATAATATTCTACAGACAATCACATTAATCATTGAGATCTATTACCATTTCTGTAGGTGAAAACATAGAATGAAATTCATCTGTCTCCTTCATCACACTGGGATTGTTTGTTCTATTCATTAATATAGCAATTATGCAAACATAATCACTACTTAATTGGGATTCAGGATGATCAAATTGCAGAAACATGATTAGTGTATTATATTCATGAGCCTAAAATGTAGTTGCTTCATAGATGTTCATCAACAAGTACATATCCATCCATGTCCTATCCTATCTGTATTCTTTAGTATTTAGTACTTACTGTATTTACAACCAATGAACAGAGCCTTGTGTAGTTGTTTAGTGTGCTACTCTATCCGAATATGACTTGCTTTCTATCCTTAATTTCTCATGTCGTTTTCCAGCGTATATAGTACCAGTTGTCACTTTCATTTTTACAAGATTAGCGTCTTAATACAAAATTATAAATGTGATATGTTATAATAATAACGTTATTTAATTCATGAATAACGGATGAATAATAATAAAAATAAAAAAGGAAATGTTAGACATTAGACACGTGGACCTGGTAAACCAAAACTGTTGGGTTGTGTACTTTTCTCAAATAAATTTTGATGCAACATTAGGGGGGTTGCATGGTGCCCACCATATGCGAATTGTGAAAATATCCGAAAAGCATTAAAAGCAAAAGATAAGGTGTCTATCCTGTGCCAACTAATAGAAAATATCGGTGGGAATGAAATAAATAATGCAGGTTTTCGGTAGAAATTTCGGGTTTAGACTTTAAAAATGTAGTTAATTTAAAAATTATTAGAGATTTAGAGAGCGTGTTTTCATCTACTTTGTTTTTTCACCTACCCAACACAAACATGTTAGTTGTCATGTAATATTTAGTTGTGTAATTAGTTAATGATGCTAGATTACACATATTTGTTTGTGTTTATTTAGTATATTTAATGTAATAAAAAAAGAGTATAATTATGTTGTTAGGATTATGAGTGTAAAAACAAAGAGACATCGTTGTCACTGTGTCACACTCTAGATAAGGCTTGGTAGGAATACAGTGAACTGAGTGAAGTCTAGTCAGCCAGGGGATAAAATCGCTGTCAAATTCACAATAATACAAATACAAAACAGTCTTCCGGCTGAGTGAGGTGCAGTGGAATTTAGTTGCCACATGACAGCAACCATTTATTGACTATTAGTTGCATGGATTGATCAATCCATGCAGCTGTCAACCAAGTTAATCAAATAATGAGAAAATGATTAAAACATTACTTGAAAAGTCAATAAAGCTCTTAAATATTTTTTAAAAAATATAATTAGATTCTTTAACATTAGGGATTTATTTGACCATTTTTTCTGGAATAATTAATTTAACAATTATAAAGTTTTAAATTTAACTCATCCAGATACCTATTGATATTCTTGATTTGGATAGGTGGATAATTTAAGCTGGTTTGCATTCATCTACTGTAATCTTTTGTCAACTAGAGTCACAAGGCAAATTTCATTCATATAACACATTAAATTAATGATTGCTGACTTTCTTATAAATTAAAGGAATAGGCGTGTCCAAAGCATGTCAATGGGATCCATTTCACAATTAATTTTCAGCACCAGTTATAGTTGTGATACATCAATATGCGGTGTAAATTATCGTTGGTCCACGATATTACAACAATCAATTAATCCTTACACAGACTAATATGTAACACGAAAATTGCATATTCAGGAATATGATACGAATATCTGATTTGAATTATTATGTTAGTCCGAACAATAGTAATTAAAATCTAATTTTTTTTGTTAATCATATCACAGCCTGGCCTCATCCACTGCTAACAGTGCCTTTGAAAACATAGAGACACTCTCCATTCTCAACGCCATGCCAACGAAGACTACAGCTTTCTCTCATGATCCTCTGCTTATGAATGAAGATGTAGTCATCTTGGGGCAGGATTTTTCGCGTGATTAAGGATTGGATTAAGTCGTTAACCGTGCTTAAATCGCTGATTTCCAGGGGGATTGTGGCGGCATTAAGTAAGCTGGAAGAGGTCTGGACGAGGAAGCTTATCTTCCTGGAAGGAGGGTCGGCCATGGCGCGTGACATCGTCTTTAAATACACGATAACTTGCGAGAATTCGCGGAGGCCGTAGTGGCTTAGGCTCTGGTGTTCTTCCTCGAGCTCGTTGCCGGAGAAGAAGAGGGCCATCCGTTTTATCGGCGTGCCGTCGATTATGTGGATTTTCTCCTTCAGGCTTCGGACGGTGTCGGTGGGGTCCACTTCCATGTTTATTTTTCTGGCTGAGAATTTGACGGTGATTTGGAATTTAGTGTTACTAGGTTGTTGTTGTTGATGAAAAGGGTGGTTTGATTGGATGGAAAGATCGATTTTTGTGCCGTCGGAGATGATGGGGTAATCTTCCATGTCGAGACCGTCGATTAGTTCCCACCCGAAAATGGAGAGGCTTTGGGAGGCCATTGGCACTCCGAGAAGGTTTTGGATTCTGCGTTTCATTTCCAGGATGGGTTCTTGAGGCCCTACTTCCATGCCAAATTCATAGCCGCCCATTACAATGGTGACTTTCATTTTAATTCTGTGTATGTTAGTTAGTTAATGGCAGTGAAAATATAATGAAATGAAATCTGGATCGGATCGGAGGATATAATATAGAGTGGGAAGTCATGTAGGAATGGTGAGGTTTAGTTTAGGATTATTGCTCGCTTTAATTTGTATGTTATAGTGTGTTGTTCAAAGCAAACAAAACATGCATGAAATGGCGGATCGAACATGCACCATTTGCCTGCAAAAAAACTGAAGAACTAACAATCATTCTGAATCACAGCACGCATGCAATAGTTAAGAAAATTGAAGTATGCATATGCTCCATTTCAACTAATAGCAATTATATATGCTCAACACGCCCCGTATGCGAGCTAACTTTTGATGGACTCCAAGCAATAGGTAGATCATATAGAGATACTAAATTGAAGCATGTGCTACATATGATTGCACATTTATGTTTATATATTGTATATGGTTAGCAAAGAAAGAAGTAGTGTATGTATATACAAATTGGATGGATGGATAGGAATCTTAATTTATTTATTTAATAATATAAAAATATATATATAATCCTTCCCTTCCCATTCCAAAGATGAAAGATAATTATTCAAGAGATGGCATGGGATATACTAAAAACAATAAAGCTTGAATTTTTAGGTCGGTGATGATGATGAGGAATCCGGGTACGTAATTCTTGCATGGCAGGCAGCTAGGGAGGCCGGCGAGCGGATCAATGAATATATATAGATATAATCCATGCATGCATGCATGCATGCAACGGCGGCGCGGCAGATAAAATTAAAAAAAAAAAAAAAAAAAAACGGAAATTAACGGCCTCTTCCGCCGCATCTGGTGAAGCGGCTGCAGCCGCGGCTGTAGGGGCGGATGGGGCGGTGGATGTGGCAGTGATAGTAAGAAGGGCCTCTCCGGCCGCACGGGATGTTGTCCTTCTGCAACACCGAGTAGCTCAAGTATCTGTACTGGTAAAGCACTCGCCTTGAGGATACGGAGTCCAGCATCATCTCCTCCGTGTCGTCGACGTCGATTCTGCCTACGCTTCCCACGGAGGCGGGATTCACGTACATATTCGTGGATTGCGCCACCAGGGATAACGCCAGATTCGCCGCCACGACGAGGACGAGGAGGAGAGATAGTTGGGCTTTCCTAACTGCCATTTTTTTTTTGGTTCACGAAGGGGAGAATTGGATTGATGAATGGGACGGTGGATTAATGGAGAATGGCATCGCATTTTTAAACCAAATTTCATGGCTTAGCTACCATGAAGAGGAGAGAATTCAGGAGAAGCCATACATTTACCTTACATACATGATACATACAACTTGTCATCATCATTTTTTTTGAATGGATCAAATTAATCCAAAACCAAATTGCCCCATATCATGTAATCCCTACTCTAATATATTAATGGTAATAAGTACATAATTTATTAACTGAATATATAAAATAATATGTTAACTGCAAGTATAAATACATAATATATTAATTATAATAAGTACGCCAAGTACCTTGTGTTCAGATGACATGTAGTGAACTCTCCCATATGGGAGGTCATGAGATCGAAGAGACCTTCAATAGGTTTTACATACTAAAATGTAATGAGGTTAGTTGTATTAAAAAAAAAATTGTAATAAGTACATAATTTAAATTTTATTTTGAATCAGAATCTAAAATATAAGATGGAATCTGATTTATGGTATCAGATTTTTTTTTTTGGGAGGGTTTGCATTTTTTAGTATCTATGGAGATTTCAAGCAGCCCAATATCCAAATGGACCAGACCCAGAAAAAGTATTCTTTTCCCAAGCCCTATTATATGGTTAAAAACAACTAAATTTATTTATAAATAATGTGATTAGAATGAAGTTGGGATAGATGATGAAGATTGTAGGTAAATTATACCGTGGACTAGAGTCTACCTTGCATTGTATATCTGATTAAAAAATAACCTTCACATTGTGTATCTGTAGTTGATCGTTTCTGTACCAGTAACTATCATATCATATTATGTGTCAGTAATTATGTTGTATCTATAGTTGACACATTCTCTGTACCTGTAGTTGATAGTTTTTGTACTTATAGCTATCCTATTATGCATCAGCAATTATCAAGTTATTTATTTACATGTACATAAACGGTGAACTATAACTTATAGGTACAGAATGTGTTAACTGAATGTACAGAACTTTTGTATGAGGGTTCACAATGAATATGAACTAACCTAATTGGGTAGCTCAAGTGGCAATTGAGCTTTCTTTGTAGGGAGGAATTTTAGGAGAACCCGAGTTCAATTCCCACAAGTGACGATTCCCTTACCAAAAAAAACAATGAATATGAACCCTGAACCCTATTCCATGGTATGACACTTGAAGATTGTAAGGGTCCTTAATTATTCGGGGTGTAGTCTTAAAGTTTTTGCTAAGAGAGGTTGTACCATATTGTCCTAAAGGTGGCGATAACGGTTTAAATCACCTTCTAGTGCGCCTAATAATCAGGAGTTCAAATTCAATAATAACTTAATTAAACCGGTTGAAACCGAAAAAACAATAATTAAAAAAAAAACAAAATATATAAAGACAAAATGCCAATACTAAAAAAAAAATCATAAAAAAATTAAAAGTGTACATAAAATAATAATCTGCGATGTTAAATGACAAAACTAATAGTTTAAAATTAAATTTGAAATTGTCGCAATCCGATGTAATTAACTCTTTATCCACGACAACAACATCCTACCATTGCACCATTTGCACGTACGGTTGCAAGTGTAACCCTACACCTGGCATGTCCATGTCCATGAGTATCATTTTAAACCACCTAACAATTTTAATTTTGGTGGTCACCGCAACAACTTAATTACTAGCAGCATGTACGTCGCCAATAAGTGAGCTCAAATTTCCCTATCTAGATATTACGACAAAATTTTCAATTACTTTTATTTTTGTTCCTTGTACGCCGCTTGTCTCGCTTAATTATACGAGACTATATATTTAATTCGCGATAGTGATAACAATATGGTATTTTATTAAATATTGAATATTATGTATTTCAATTTTCAAAATAACAATTGATCTTGTCTTGTGATCTTGCTACTAATGTTGGTAGGAATCGTAGGGTGGGAGCTCAATTTCGGTCACGCTATATATTAGAGGTTTCGGTTTAGAGATTTTTATTCTGGTGAGAACAATTCTTTAGGTGTGGATGTGAGGACAAATCTAAACCATTGATCTGCAAGATCTTATGGATGAGAAATCAAGTAAAAAATGAGCGAGGTCATTTTCATAAATATTATAAACTTTTAAAATGAGCGGGGTCATTTTCATAAATATTACAAAATTTTGTTTATTTCAACCGTTGGATCTACTAGATCAATGGTTTGGATTTGTCCTTATGTTCTCACCTAGGACATGGTTCTCACCTGATTAAGGACCTCAGTTTAGATTTGAGTCTTTGTGTGCAGAAGTATACAGTTTTGTGTTGAAGTTTGAAACCATATTAGCTTGATTTATCTTTTTATGGATCTAGAAAATAAATTTATAAGGTCTAGAATATAGCCCAATAAAACTAAAAAATTTAAGTTATAAAAAAAATAAAAATCGGTAGGTTGAAGTGTCCCCAACTAAAAAATCACTTTTCAGTGTGACGATGTGTAGAAACATAAAGCATAAAAGATCCAAATAGAATTAAGTGGCATGTATAAGTGGAGAGGGGTTCAACTTACAGCCACAAAACCATAAAAAGTTTATTTTTTTTTCACATATACAATCTACATTAATTTTATTGTTAGGTTATTATTTGTATCTAATTGGATTGAATTCAATGAATTGGTATACCGGACCAATATATCTAGTATAGTTTTAAAGTTGGGTAACGCGTTGTCCCATTTATGGGAAGTATATGCATATAGATATCGACTGACTCTGTTAGAATGTAGTATCTTCTGTTCATAAATTACTTTCTCAACCAATTGAAGCACAAAGAGACAGCAGCGTCTCTACTGAGACTCGAACTCACCCCTTCTACATGAGGTGCAACTGGATGTCGTCACTAGACCACAAGGTTATTGACAAGATCAACTTGTAATTAACACTATTGATTTGAGAGATTTACTTTACATATTTTGTCGGAGTCCTTAATTGGTAGTTTTGGTTGTACAAATACCCTGAAATTGGACTTGTGAATTGTAATCTCTTACCTTTATTCCTAAAGCAATAGTAATAGTATTTCATATTTACTTTTCTTAACAATATTCATTTCTTTTTACACTTGTGTTGGCTAGCCATTGACTACATATAGATCATAAAATTTACATTCTTAAAACAATATCAATTGTGTTGGCCAGTCGCTAATTACCTATGTAATAAAACTAACATTCTCAATATTTCATATTTGTGTTGGCCAATCATCGTAAAACTAACATGTACGCTAGTCATGGTTTTATTTGATGATGAGTTAGTTCTAGTTAGTAAGGGCGTGCAATAATCTGCAAATCATCTAGGAAGATTTTTTGCAGACAGATTCAATCGAAAATGTGTTAATAATAATAAAAAATTCGTAAATTTTTTAATTCAAGAATCATACTTCACATACTTGCACGTACCTTTCAAGACATGAATGATTATTGAATATATATATATATATATATATATATAAATTAAAGAATAGTTTGTATGGTGTAAATAATGTGTAATGTTGCAACCCAGAAATTTCTAAAAGCTAGATGGAATATTATACACTTGTTTCACAAGCTAAGCCAAAGTGATTTTTTAGTTGGGAGATATGCCAGTTGCCACCACTCCAGGGCGGCCACGTAGCCATTGGGACAGCAGAGAGTTGGTGAAATTTCCAAGGAACAAAACTCTCAAGTCTTTAAAGCAGTTGAGTTCCATTGGCATCCTTGGCTCCATACATACAAGAAGTAGAAGAAGAGTCAAAATCATTTGTGTGATGTATATGGGACTCTCATTCTCACCTCAAATGTATGCATGTGGCCCCCACAAGACTTTAATTCTTGGCCATACACCTAAACTTCAATTCTTCTTTAGAAAACTAAAATTGACTTGGTAACCACTCACCAACAACAAATAAATCATGGCTCATAACACTCCTCCAAGCATCTCATAAAGCTTATAGCTTATTCAAGTAATATCTTATCTCATCATCCTCACCCCCTCATTCATCAACAACCTTGCTTCAATGCATTCACTACTTTCCACTAAAATTACTACTTAACCCCCAGATACCGAAATTAATAGCTAGCATAAATCTGTAATTTAACTATCAGTTTAATTCCTTAGTGTAAAAGATAAGATTGAAACCAGCTCCAGACAAATTAGTTAGTTGGTCAGTTTGATAATTATAAGATTCCAAATTTGACTTCTAGTCGATTAGAGCTGGTGCGGGACCCATTGATAATTCCCCTATATGAAATTGTAAGCAAGAAGGGAGCACCACACAAAGAGAAAGTGAATGGAGAAATGAGTAAAAACAGTGACCATTTGTCATGTAGTAGTGGCAATCATGTCATTCACTCATTCCAAACCACATAATAAGGACACCATTCCTTTGTTGCCATGAATTGCATGCCCAAAGAAGTAGTCCACACCATCCATCTCTCTCTATAAATGCCTTCCCTCTTCCCATCAATATATTCCTTCCATTTTTATCGCCAAAAATTTTTCTCTTTCTCTAGACTAATATGTGTAAGGGGAGAGGAGACCAAGAAACCTGCCGCCGGCTCGCCCCTCCGGCCGCCGCCGCCGCCGTCTCCGGCCGTGTCTCCTGCGAGCTCTGCGACTCCGAGGCTTCATTGTACTGCCAAGCCGACGACGCCTTTCTTTGCCGGAAATGCGACGGCTGGGTTCACGGCGCTAACTTCTTGGCGCGGCGCCACATCAGGTGCCTCCTTTGCGGCGTTTGTCGGAGCCTCACGCAGCGGTACCTCATCGGAACCTCCGTCCAGGTGGTGCTTCCGACGATCGTGAGCTCGCCGGAGAGAATTAGTAGTAGTGGTAATAGTAGAGTTAATGGTAGCCATGAAAATAGCAACAAAACCTTGTCCACAACGCTCAAGAAGCCCTTCTTGTTTCTCTGATTAAATTACACGTGTATTATATATATTATATGATTAATTAAATCTTCAAATCTTGAAGAGTTTTCGTTATACATATACATATTACTTTACATTACTCCGTACAGTTTTCTTCTTTTTCCCCCTTAATTATTTCCCCAATTATTGAGTACAGGATTATAAAATGTATATAAAAAACATTATTAATTTTTTTTGGAGAAACATTATTATTATTTTATTATTATCATTATTATTATTATATATATATGTGGTTATTAAAAAGAAAGCGATTGCAATGTATAGTTATAGTCCATAGAGTTGAAGTTGCGTTTGGTTAGTCATCGAAATGAGACATGAAATAAAGTATGCTAGGGACGTTTGTTGAAGCGTTTAAGTTAGGGATAATATCGACAAAATTAAAATGGGTATGCTTATATTGGTGATCTTGTCCATGAAAGTAACATGATCAAAGTAGATTGGGAATAATTATATATAGTAGCGATTACAAATTAAATGTGATATTATCTTATAATTTAAGGATCATAAATCATTTTATCGTTGTCGTTCAATTCCACAAATCATGTGATTCCATCAATCATGCCATTGCGCTAAAATGATCACTATTACACAATTACCATGGTAAGCCTGGATATCATAAATACAATTACTACCCTTCTACTATAAAAATACTCCATGGTTGAAGGTGATGGGGATGACACATCTTCATCCATAAACTCTACCAATAATATCTATATGCTCTACCAAAATCCTATAAAATATTCCAAGCTTGAGCTATATATACGTATACAAACACCCAAAACTTAAAAAATTAGAAAAAAAAACCTACAAATTATTGTAATTTTATATTTTTAAGTTCATGTTGGGTATAGGGTTGAGCACATAGTAAATTGGAGCGTATAGGGTATTTGTGGTAAATTCGCATCTAATCCATTAAATGCATGAGGATTTGAAAAAATCACATTTACATCCACTAAGAGTGTAGATCCAATCCAAACAAATTTATGCTAATAACATATTAGAAATGATCGAACAGATTTTAAGTCTAACCTAAAGCAATATTATTGAGTTTGTGATTATGACATGCATCATGAAGAAAACCAAATTTGACTTGAAGAATGAATAAGGCGGACAGTCAGAATTCAAAAACGACAATTGAGAATGAAACCTAAAACCCTAGGCTAGGTCTAGAAAAATTAAAAATTAAGATTAAATTATAATTTTAGATTTGGATAGCACTTGCTAGACACTCAATTGTGAGCTATTAAGCTTATACTCTATATATATAACTACATCATTTTGATTTCGAACAAGCGAAGCGGATGAGATATAGTAGATTTTCAAAAGTCAAATTTACATCTAACAATTAGTGACAAATTTCGATTAAGTGGTCTACATCCCATTCACTTTAAATGGATACAAATTTGATTGGAGTGGATTTAACAAATTTGACAAATTATAGAAAAATTTGATGAATCCTTACACGCCTTTAGTTAGGTTCTAAAATTAACAAGTGTAGAAAATATTTTTAAAAAGATACAAAGAGTGTTTTTTTTAAAAAAAGTTATTATAAGGTTAGGTTGGTCACATTTTATTAAGGTCATAAGACAAATCTTTTTAAAAAATTGTATGAATTATGAAAATAAAAACATATTTATTAAAAGAGTCAACAGGTGGCAAAGATTCTGCACCGAAGCAGTCGCCGGTTGCCGGCAATTTCATGTTCTTTGCTCCGATGAATTCTTCATAGAATCGCCATTGCAGTTTGGAGTTCTGTAAGAGAGAGTAGAGATGCAAATGACGATCAGCAGAGTCCTCTGTCACCTCACCGGAGTCAAAGATCTTCTTCTCTTCTTCTCCACAATCTTCATTTTTTACCTTCTTTATCTCCTCCGCCACCTCCCCACTCCCACCGCCATCACCGCCGTCACCACCACCACCGCCACCGCGCCAGTTTCCCTCTCCCAAATTCTCTTTTCCGTTGCCGGCTCCTCGCCGTCTTTTCCTCTCCGCACACCTTACCTAAACCTCTGGTACAATCCCAACTCCACAAACGCCGTCGTTTTCCTCGATAGGCCCAATACGCGTACGCCCAATCGCTCCTTACCCGCCCCGCCCGTTTTCATCTCATCCGACACTTCCCGTTTCCCTTACACCTTTCCCGCCGGCAAAAGATCAGCGATCCGCGTTGCTCGCGTCGTCAAGGACACTTTGGACCTCGAATTGAAGTCAAATTTCGATTTTTCTGATATTCGTTGGTTCGTGTTTGGGGACGACGATACCGTGTTCTTCGTGGAGAACGTGGCGAGGATTCTCTCCAAGTATGATGATCGGAAGTGGTATTACATTGGGGCCCATTCCGAGAGTTACGAGCAGAACGAGAAGTACTCGTTTGATATGGCTTTTGGAGGGGGCGGATTCGCCATTAGTGCTCCTCTGGCTAGGGTTTTAGCTAGGATTTTGGACTCTTGTCTGTTCAGGTATCCCAATTTGTATGGTAGTGATGCCAGGATCTTTGCTTGCTTGGCTGAGCTTGGAGTCAGTTTGACTCATGAACTAGGGTTTCATCAGGTAAAGCTCTGGTTTAAGTTCTCTGATCAATTTAGTTAGATTTTGTAAAGGTGTAATCTTTTTGAATTGATTAGTTATTACACATCAGAAAACATGATAAAGCTGTTTAACATTTGTTGTTTGTTTGTGATTGAAATGTTGTTTTTGTTATTGACAGGTTGATGTCCGGGGAGATATTTTTGGGATGCTTTCTGCACATCCATTGGCATCTGCAGCATCCCTTCATCACTTAGATACTGTGGACCCGATTTTTCCAGGAATGTCTAGAATTCAAGCTGTTGAGCATCTTTTCGAAGCTGTTCGTGCTGATTCGGCTCGGATACTGCAGCAGAGTGTTTGTTATGACCATTCCAACGTGTTCACTGTTTCAGTTGCCTGGGGTTATGCGGTTCAGGTGTTCCAAGGGAATCGCCTTCTCCCGGATCTCCTCCAATTGCACAGAACATTCAGACCTTGGAAGAGGGGTAGGAAGGCGTTTTTGAGCCATTATATGTTCAATACTAAAGATTTCCCGAGTGATCCGTGTGAAATGCCTGCTATCTTCTACTTGAATAGCGTTCTTTCTCTGACAAATGGATCCCGGACCACGTACACAAGGCAGAATGTTTGGAATTGTGAAAGGAACACTGCAATAAAGGAATTGGTTAATGTCAAAGTCTTCTCAGGGAGGCTGGATTTTGACGTTGGACAGGTCTTATTTAACTATTGCTCTATGGTGTTTTTGTTCCTGTCCTGTTTAATTGATTTACTGAACTAATTTGTTTCCTCTAACTCAGCTGAAGGCCCCTCGTCGCCACTGCTGTGACATTTCTTCACCAGTTAATGAAACACTGGTTATTGGCATTAGAGAATGCGGGGAAGATGAACTTATCAGAATGCAGACATAGATTTCACTTCAATTCCAGTCTGACAGTTGAGCATATTATTTGACATGGTGGGATCATGACCACTGTTTTATCCCCACAACCGCGACTAACTCACAACAAGCCACCAACTGCCCATTCTTTCAATTCTCACCGAACTCACTTCAACACCATCAACCACCTAACCAAAAGCTTCCACTGTCTCTACAGGATACAGCACTATGAGATCTCTGTGCCCAAATTTATGTTGTACAAGGGATGCTGGGTTTTCACATCTCTGGTCATGCACCATGATTCCATAGTTTTGGTGGATATATAAGTGCTATTTCTCTCAAAGGAAGACTGAGCTTCACTTCCCTAGTAAACCTTGGAAGCTTTGTTCAGATTACCTCTTCAGTTTCTTTGCTCGGCCTCTGCTATTTTCAAGGATAGTGAAGACATTTGATCCACCACCAGCTGGTATTTGTAATTTGTATACTTCATAAAGTTCATATATGAAGAAATTTCAATTTGTGTACTCTAATGATTACGCTATCGTGTGATACTCAGTCGGCAATGTGTTTGATGCATGTGTATATGTATATGAAAACCATTTGGGAGGGTCAACTTCAGCTAAGTTGGTCAGACCATTGATTTGGTAACTTCACAAGATTACGAGTTCAACTCCCAGTGGCATTGGTATATTCGTCTTCTTAGTTTGAGCCAATCAGCTAGGGCAACCTAAGTTGGTTTAACTTTTGATGGTCTTTTGTCAACTAAGGTTACAAAGACGGAGTTTACTCCGTGCCCACTTTCTTATAGCGGTTGCAGGTTTTCCTCTTCATCCAAAATAAAGCACGCACTTGAGTAGTAGTCACGAGTTTATCTCGTGAGTCAGAAAAGTAATGTTTTCTGCACACGGACTCTTGCTGAAGGTCAAACTCCATAGATTCATCTATGCTAACAACACTTTTCTGATGAATGGACTAATATTGGACTCTTACCTAACAACTAACTTCGGTTGGGACGCAGGTTTTGAATTGTCTTGTTGAGTTGCAGTCTTCGCTGACATAGATTTTTACCATAATTAGCGATGGAGCACGTGGCCGAGGTCAGCCGCCACCTTTACGTGAATTACAGTCCATGCCGCCGTTAAGCGTGGTGGCTTTCGTGATCTTTAAACCATGATTTGAATCCCCTTCTGGGAATGATCAAACCCCATATTTACTTGAAGTTTCCAATCACATGATTTGACTTTAGATTCTTCGAGGAGAATGGGTTCTTGTTCTTCATCTGTACAGCTCTGATTTAGTCAACTAGAAACGTGTACGCACTTCGTTAGTGGAGACGTAAAAGGTTGTCAAATTTATCTTGCTTTTTTGCGACGATTGCGGGCAGGTCGGTACTGTATGTCTATACTATTACTATACTACAACGCCTTGTCGCCTCTAAACTCTTCATTTCTACTGAGATTACCAGAGGGAATTGGAAAATGGTGTTTTTTCAGGCTCCGGGGAAAGTTAAATCGTCGGAGAAATTCAAGAATATGGTTCTAATCTGCTCTTCTCTCTGCGTAGTGTACCTGGTTTGTGCCTTTGTTCTTGTTCCCAGCACCAAGCTTCTCCACGTTTCGGTTTCTTTGCAGGGTGTCTCGTCCCCTACTTCTCTGGAACACATTGTTTTCGGCATTGCGTCGAGCGAGAAATCGTGGGCGAAGAGGAAGGAGTATGTGAAGCTGTGGTGGAGGCCTAGTAGAATGAAGGGGTGTGTTTTTCTTGATAGTGAGGTAAAGCAGGAGGACAATAACACTGATTCTCTCCCTCCGGTGTGCATTTCCGGGGACACGTCGAGTTTCCGGTACACTTACCGGGGTGGGAACCCGTCTGCCATCCGCATTGCTCGTGTGGTCTCGGAAGTGGTCTCCCTCAACCATTCCGATGTCCGGTGGTTCGTGTTTGGGGACGATGACACCGTGTTCTTCCCGGATAATCTGGTGAAGACGCTGTCCAAGTATGATCACGGGCTCTGGTACTATATTGGCACCAACTCTGAGGATTTGGTGCAGAATAATTTCTTTTCCTTTGAAATGGCATTTGGTGGAGCTGGTTTCGCCATTAGCTATTCTCTGGCAAAAGCTCTGGCCAAAGTCTTTGATTCTTGTCTTCACCGCTACCCTCATTTATATGGAAGCGACGGCAGAGTTCATGCCTGTTTATCCGAGCTCGGCGTTTCATTAACACACGAGCCCGGTTTTCACCAGGTACCATTTCACCTCAATTTAGAATCTTTTTTGGGTGACGAGGAAAACTAACACTTTAACGGTGGTTTTTTGGGAAACAGATGGATATTCGAGGGAATGTATTTGGATTGTTGGCAGCACATCCACTCAGACCTCTGGTTTCTCTGCATCACATGGAGGTTTTCGACCCGATCTTCCCCAACATGACGACGACAAAGGCTTTGGAGCATTTGTACAAAGCCGTCAGCATTGATCCCCACCGGATTTTGCAGCAAACGGTGTGTTATGATCGGTGGTTTTCCTGGACCATTTCGGTTTCTTGGGGCTATGCAGTCCAAATACATGGAAACCATCTGCTTTTGCCAGATGCACTGCGAGCGCAGGAGAGTTACTCGCCATGGAGAAAGAGCAAGAAGGACATACCTTACGGCTTCGATTCCCGGGGTTACCACCCTGATCCTTGCCGCCGGCAGACGGTTTTCTACATGGATAGAGTGTCTTCTTCCCACAGAGATGGAATCACCAGTATTTACAGGAAACTGACAACAGACAATTGCACCTTTGACAAGGCTTCTCCCAGAAACCTTGATGAAATCAGAGTTTTTACCCAGAAGTTAGACCTCAACAGTAAAGAGGTATGCACTTTCAAAACTTCCTCCTTTTCTTTTTGGATGACGAGGAAAACCCAGTCACTACCCCGCCTAACCCTAGCCAACTTAGGATTCCAAATAAACCAACCTAAGTTGCACATAGCTGACTGGCACTTTCAGAGCTTCCTTAAATTCATAGCATTTTGTTCTTATTTCTCAGCCTTTTTCACAATGCTTGCAGTTACTAGCACCGCGGAGGCATTGTTGCGATGTGCTGCCTTCTTCAGCAGATAAAGCTCTGGAAATCGGAATTAGAGAGTGCAAAGAAGAAGAACTAGTTTACATGCATTAATCCTATACTCCCCCTATCAATCACCATAACTAAAGACGATATACGACTGTTCTATCTGATTGACTCGGCAACAACGCCAGGTAAAAACAATGTATTAGCCAAACTACCTTACTTGCTATGGATACATTTTTCTGGTTAAAGCAAGCTTTGTAATTAGCATCAGAAGAAAAAAAAAAGTCAAACAAATAAAATTGTAGCATGTTTATATACTGAAATGTATTGGAGTTGTTGCCTCAATCAAACAGATAAGAGTAGATGGCCTTTGGCCTGCAATCAATTATTGCATTCATAACATAATGTGCAAATCTTTATACTTAAAACATGCATATTATTGAATCCCAGCAAGTCCAATAACCACAACTTATAGTAACAGATGGCATGCTCCATCACCAAAACACTATTTATACATATGGTGCTTATGATGAGGAATATCATCATATGAAATCGAGAAATAAATACACACAAGTTATGATAATCATGTGTCATCCAAAACAAAACACCACTGAAGGAAATTCACACACTAATTATAAAACAAATGAAGAAATAGTGTTGAAGATTTAGTTTAGGACTTGGGAGTCTCAGAGTACAAACAGGGGCATTCAAGATTGAGATTCTACAAGAGAATTGATGAGTGGAAATTTGGGGTTAATGGTACCTGAAGAAGCACCCCTCCCTTTTTATGGATCAGTGGACCGCCTCAGGTCTTTGCCGTTGGATCAGTGGTACTCTGTGTTTTTTTATCACCCAAGCAATGGAAGGTGACGGATTTCCTCATTGGACGACCACAGATACTTTGGGAGCAAACTCTCATTTTGGGTATCTCCGGAAATGTTGGCAGGAAATGTAAGGTCTCGCAACTCTTTGATATACAAGCATTCAAAGACTTCACAAGGCCATTCTTTTTCCACTCTTCAGGTTTGCACTTATTCAAGCAGTTAAGCATAACGTTGCCCAACGCTTTGGCCATTGAATTACTTGAGCATTCACTGATGATTGCCCAGCCACGACGACTCCAGTGGAAGCTACACATTGTCAGGGCTCCCTCTTTGATTGGATCATCACTTTGTTCATTTACTTGTTTGGAACGAGAAACAAATATTGCCTCAATCCTCGCCCATGTTATCCAAGCCACACTCAAGCTGTCTAGGTTAAGCATCTTCATATTATCAGGGGGAATACTCAAATCATTTGCAATAGCTCCCACTCTGGCCTCGAATCTCTTGATCCATTCTATGTCTTTTCCGCCATACATGCATATGTAATTCTTCTCATCTTTAATCTGGAATTTAGAAAAAATAAATCCAAAAACTAAATAATTCTGCTACTAGAGACTAGGCATATTAAAGGAAGTTGGGTATGAAATCATGACAAAAAAGGTCCTATCGATTTCCAATTACTACATTTCATACTTTGATACAATTTGAAATAATTTATAATTATGATCAGTTGTGGTTTAGAAACAAATTGCTGGAGCAATGATAGAAAGCGTTAATAAATATATGAAAATTTCCACGATGGTTTATGCTTTTAAATGGACTGAAAATATGCAACTCAAGTACTAGCTAGGTATCCAAAAAGGAAGAAGACGAAAGAAAGAAATGATCAATAGCTGAGTTCTTACCCATTGATCCAACTGAGTGATCTTTTCATGATCTTTAGTTTCTGATGTAAATTCAGGGAGGGGGAGCAGTAACTTTAAACTCCATGTCTGAGATTTCCAGAGCTCTGTCTCCTTGTCATCAGTGAAAGGATAAGCCCCCTTGCTTCCCCAAATGAGAATCATAGGTAATGCATTTTTGTTCACAATGTTGCCATATCTATCAAATGCAACAATTATTGATCTCTTCTTGAACTCCCAACCATTCTCAATGAATTTAACAATGGTCCCATCTAGCAATTGAGGCTTCCGTACAACAAGCCATGGCATTAATTTTCGTTTCGTTTCATATGTTTGCTCATTCCAATCTTCGGATTTATCAAAGACTGGCAACCAGACAAATTGGAACTCATCTTTACGTGCAGCATGTACCCGTTTCACAGTTTCAATTTCATCATCAAGTGGATCAAGGTTTGAAATATATAGCAGCACTGGTTTATTCTTCAACATATCAACTTTTTGCTGTCATTGTAGTTATATATGTTTCAGTTTGGGGGTTTCATTATGATAAATTAGTACCAATTCAAATTCATTAAATCTAATATTCATCATATTTAGAGTTTAATTTCTAGAATTTTCTAAAACTTACTGGAATTTTAGTGTCACCATCAATAAGTGGCACGGGCATATGGTCCTCACAGCAGATCACATCTGTTAGAATGGTGATATTCTTCTGGGGGAAAAGCCTCCATAGCTTTTCAGATGTTTCTTTTTCTTTAGATTCATCATGTGATACAAGACAAAATGATTGGAATTTCCAGATCCCGTTCACATAATGGTTAGCAAAAACAATACTAAAACATTTACATTCTACAAGTCAAGAAAAAAAAATATGATTAATAAATTGAAAATGTGAGGACATACCAATTTGTTGGTGAAGCTCAGTCACTTTCTCCGTTAGATAATATAGCTCCCACTGCTCTGCGGTAGAAGATATGCTCCTAGTCACTCATTTTATGGTGAAGCTAACCTCAGTATAGAACAGTTCGAAAGGTATGGAGAAGAAAATGTCAAGAGATAAATATAAAATATCAAATGTCAACAGTCAAGAATTCAAAGCGTACTCGTATCCTGTGCTGGCAAGGTTTGTGATAATGGATTGGCAAATCACAATACTCTGAATTATCCAATAGATAGCAATATGAAGTTTTGCGTCCAGATCTTCTATTGGTGTTTTAGAACTAATGTGATTAACATACAAGTACTTCACCCTCCAAAGGTACTTAATCAGATCCATTGCAGCCTTGGCTAGTTTGGCAATGTTGATATAGAGATCCTCTTCAAAAAAGTCTGCCGGCACGTTCTCAAGTAATGATAGCAATTTGGCTGTAGAATCTGAGGAGTGTTGCTCGACAAGAAGCCGAAATTCTCCATAATTGATGGCAAAAGCTGCTAAGGCAACTACTCCCTTTGCAATCCATTTCAAAGTTGAAAGAGCACCAAACATGGAGAGCACTATTTCGTTTGTGTCTTGATTCCTGTTACAGCTTCCCAATATCTGGGACACATGTTATCCATTACATTCTCATGCAAGACATTATTTAAAATTGTAATGTATATATTTCATCCTACATTATCAATTAAAAATAATTACTTGCCCTTTTTACCTCAGATGAAATGACATTTATTTTGGATGCAAAATTTTGGTGCATCTTCCCAATGACTTCATATTGGAACTTTGGCCTTTCCTCCTAACAAATAAAACAAATGTCAGGCAATGACTATACAAAGCACTGGAAAATGTATAGCTTTTTTGAGACAAATCTGTGAGTCAATAAATCAAAGCATTGGAGAGAGATACATGAACAATTGTGCAATAAATTTCATATGAAAGATATAATTAGCTTAAATAATACTAACCGCAGAATCAGAGGACACGTTGGGAGTGTATATAATATCCTCAATGAGTTCTAGGATAGGAAGCATATTGAATTCAAGGTTGTCTAGATCATAAGTAGCCTTAATTTTCTTGAGGATTGCAGTCTCCTCCATGGTAAAGATTTCGCTACTATTTGTAACTTGCTCCTTGACATTCCCCATGGTTGCAATTCTTAAGAGAGCTTAACTATGATTTCTATGGCTTCTTCAGTTGCAAAATGCTTTGTGGTTCTTATTTATGGAAGGCCAAGGCCTGGTTAGAGTGAAGCAGAATAAAGGCAATGGAACCAAATACCATGCTTCATCTAAGGTCCATCTCAAATTCCTATAAGCAATACTCTATATATTCTCTAACGACAAAAAAGGTTGATTGTAACAAGAAATAATCAATCAACAATTTCAGTAAACTTGAAATGTCCAAAAGTAAGATTCAATAAGGATATATAATTTGCTTAGCCAGCAAGGAAAAAGAAAGAGAGCTAATAGGGCATAATATTGCTTTACCAAATCCATACATACATACGCTCCGCTTTTGAGCTACGGATGATCACTGCTCTCAGCTTACATTTACTGGAAACTGCAAGCAAAGAATATAGGCTTTAGTTTACTTCCTTTACGCTACCAATTAGGAGCTCGAATTCTCCAAGCCTCACAATCATCCATGCCACCCAATAAACAAATGCAATTCCAAATAAATAACGATGGAGACATGATACTCGTACCTCTTACATCGGAACAGATAGTCAACCAACCAAGCAATATAATGCCAGAAATGTTCTCTGGATTTCTAATTCCCTAGTGAACCAAATATGAATTTGGAGCCAGCAACAAGGACAAAGCCGCTGCTCTCTGCCAAACGACGAACATTGCGCGTTGCGACATTTCCCCGCACATAAGCGCCGCCGCTTTTTCTCTATCCCTCGCCCCGCCAACATAACTTTCTGATCCGGCGGCGATCTATTGCAGAGTTAGAGATACAGACCTGACAGCTTGAGCGATTGAACATCTCACGCCATCTTGGAAGACGGACAAGATTAGAGTGGTTTAAAAAAAATAATCCGTAATAATATCACAAATTATAGAGTAATTATAATGAATTTGTTATAATGCAGCGGCCAAAATTCCATTTTAACTTGATCAAGGAATGAAATCAAAGGCGATTTATTATAAACCACTAAACCAAAAAAATATGATGCTATTTTGATAAATATTTTAAATGTTAAAGTGCATCAATCAATACTACAACGTGCACTGATCAATATTACAAACTACGTTAACAATAAACAAAGTACACTCTTGGGTGCACTTTTATATATCATCATATATACTTTGTAATTGTGTATAATGCACTTCAAAATTTGAAATATTTACCAAAATGACATAGTATTTTTCCTTTAAATTTTCTTGTTTTACAACAGTTTTAGTTCAACTATGCACTTCAAAATTTGAAATATTTACCAAAATGACATAGTATTTTTCCTTTAAATTTTCTTGTTTTACAACAGTTTTAGATCAATAGTTGAAATCATTTCGAAATTTTTTCATTAAAAAAAAAACAGATCTATAGATGATATTAATTTGGGGAATTAAACATTTGCATGTGCATATGAAGCATGTGTTGTGTGCATAACTAGTCATATATGCATATTAAGCATGTGTTGTGTGCGAACATAGGATATGCGCACACGAATGTTGAATTTCCCTATCTAATCTCATCTATAGATATATATATATTTTTAGCACCATATTGGTGCTCATGTATTCATAGAGGAGGGTGATTCTCATATGATCACTAATATATATATATATATATATATATATATATATATATATATATATATATATAAACATAATAAGTGTGAATGAATGTTATACCCTTCACTTATGTCCGTTTTTTCGTTAAGTTTTGTTGTACATTATGCTATAAAAGTTGTACTTTACAATATATTAGACAAACATACCCCTACCGTTATAATTTCCGTTATCTTTTCCACTATTGTTACCATGCACATGCATCCACTATATATTTTCTTATTTTCTTCAATAATAATAATATATACACATTATATATTGGAATTATGTGTTAGTTATTTTCTAAAATATAAATATAAATTTTATAAAAATATTTTACATTATTATTATTATTATTTACAATAATTTAAATATTTAAAATCTAAATAAATTTAAATTTTTAATATAAAATATTAACATTGGGCACCTATTTTTTTGCGCATCGCATAAGAAAAACTAGTATATATATATATATATATATATA